>NC_057803.1:47178704-47478704 GCF_018294505.1 Triticum aestivum
GAGACATGACTAGAGCACTCGATGTATCAGTGTGTGTGGGGGGAGGGGGTGGTGGGAGGGGTAGGAAGAGGCCTAACTATAGAGGTAGAACGACTCGTATATGTGTTGAGAAGGAGAGACCCAGCTATGTCTTGAGGGAGATCGGTCGACATCCATACATAACTGAAGGACGGGAAATATGATGGGAGAGAGAGAGAGAGGAGAGAGAGAGGGAGGGAGGGAGAGGGTGGGAGAGGGGTAGAGTGTTGGATGGGTGATGGAGTTGCTTCTCGAAGATGGTGGGAGAGGCCTACTAGACAAACTGAGGGTGGAACTGCAATGTTATCAATAAGAGTGGAGCTGTGTTTCTGTGTGTGCCTGTGCGTGATAGATCTGTCGGGACACATCCATGGATGATGAAGGGGAACCATGTGTTTGGTAAGCAAACCTAACTAGATCGATAGATCAATTGTTGTTTGTCGGAGGAAAGGGAGAGACACAACTAATGAGGTAGATCGATTGACGTGTGGGTAAAAACGAGTTATAAGGACCTAGCTAGCTATATGTATAGCGAGAGATCGGTCGGTGTACGTCCATTTGTTAGAGGAAAATAAGGCCCAGCGAGACAGATAGACAGAGAGAATGGAGCTAGGAGGTGGTGCGAGAGGCCCAACTACTAGCTAGATAGGGGGAAGAGTGTGCGGTTGTGAGAGCGATGAAAAGAGGGGCGAGAGTTTACACGTGTGTCTGACCATATGAGAGACACGAGGCAAGGACACATAAAGGAGGAGATTGAAGGTGTGTTTGTATGTTGTAGGCAGGCATCGCTGGAGAGGTTTATCGATCGGTGTGTGTCGGAAAGGAGTTGTGGAGACTCTGGGAGAACGACCTAAAGAAAAAAATGAATGTGCCCGGTGGATAGAATGCCGAGGGAGGGGGAGGGAGAGGAGGGCGTGTGCATGCACGAGAGAAAGTTAGTGGTAGCTACAAAGGTTAGAGGATTGTGTGGGTGTAAGAGACTAACAAAGATCATAATTTGATATGAAAGCGGATTCATATATTTGAATAGGAGATCATAGTGTTTTAAACATTGCATGCATGAATATAGCGGTGATACACGTGCTGTGCACATGTTATACCATAATGTGATAATGCATGGCGTTTGCAACTCACAGCTAAATGCCGAACAATCTAAACCATACTATACATCAAACAATCTCACATTTTATTTGAATTTGTGATAATGTGTGGCGTTTGCAGCTTACAACTAAATATCGAACAATCTAAACAATACTATATATCGAACATTCTCACATTTTATTTGAATTGGTGGTAATGTGTGGTGTTTGCAACTCACATCTAAATACTTGTAGGCGTAGGGGGTGGGGCACCATACATAATGTGATAAACACATTATACATATGAGACATGGTTTAGTTTATGAAGATCTAGCTAGAGCTAGAAATGTAATGTGATTTGAAATCAAAATAAAGTGGATTCAAAAAATCTAGTTCGAGTTCATATAGTACACATAGTTCATATGTAACTCAAGACTAATCATGTGGTGTGCTATGAAGATAATACACAAATGATGGTTTAACTTGACAATAATGATAATTGTAGATCTTATTAAAACAGAGAAACGAATTCAAATGCTTTGACTTCACAACAATCATTACTGTAGATCTTATTCAAATAGAGAAACGAATTCAAATTTAGTTCATATTGAAGCGGTAGTATATACGTTTGGAATGCACTAAAACGTTCATTTGAGTAGTAGGTTGCATGCATTATACACGTAGCGAAATATTTTAATTGAACATAACATGAATTCAAAGTTTTGAATGACATTTGTAGGGCGCATTGATTTGGTATAGTACATGTTAGGCTTGTCCGGAAATCTCAACCCGCGCCTTGTTAGCCCGAAATATTTAAGATATATCTTTGTCTTGTTGTGCTCCGACAACTTCCTCCATCTCAACCCGCGCCTTTCTATTCCAAAATTACAACGCGCGCGAAAATTCCCACCTCTTGTGAAATCCCGACACGTGAAATGCCTGTGGTACCCCTAAACCGAAAGAACCGCCTCAAATCGTTGGGAGTACTTTCGTAACTTACCCCACATTTCGGACAAGCGCGTCTCTAAGCCATGGTTCCCCACTGCCATCCCATCCGCCCACCCATTCATACACCGAGGCCACGAAAACCCGCGACGAAACCCCACACCCTGCTCCGTCCGCCACCCAGCCGGAGCCTCTTCCCTGACGACGTCGTCCACAGCAACACCTCGACGTCCCTCATCCACCGTACCAGATGAGGATCCGCCGTCGATCTCATCGTCCCGCCAGTTCAGCCACCCCGTCCTCCACCTCCAAGGAGCTGCCCCGACGTTCCCCTCGTCTTTCGCGCCACCTCCATTCCCACACCGCCGTCTTCACCTGCACCACTGAAAGAGCATCATCATCACCGTTTCCTCGGATGAAGCTGCGGCCTAATCGGCGCCACCAAAGAGGTTGTACACTAATCACCGCATTTTCTTCTTGATTCGATCTCACGGTGCTGCCGGCGCTCGGTCCCGAGCCGACACGGCGTGGCTCCATCCACGGTGGCGTCGCCGGCCACTTTCTCCACAGCGTCGCTCCCTCGACGGCGACGTCCACATCAGTAGGATCTGCTGCTACTTTAGCTCTCGCTAGCGCTGCTGCTCTGCTCTTGCTCTTGGTCCCCTGCCTGGTCTGCTCTTGCTATTGCTCTTGCTCGCACTGCTGCTCTCGCTCTTGCTCTTGCTTGCGATGCTGCTCCGATTTAGCTACACTTCACTCCGATGCCGTCGGGGTGAAGGAAGAACCAGCCGCAGCGGGGAGGGGGGCTCGCTGGAGAGGTACCCCACTATCTATCTTAGGGTTCAGGATGGGGGCGGTGGTCGCCGGCGGTGGCGGGGCGGTGGCATGGGGATCACCGTAGAAAAAGCTTGGCACGGGGGGGCCTAGAGGGATGGCTGGGGCGGCGGCGGACCGGCGGTGGGAAGTGTTTTTGGGCGGGCAGGGCGGCGCACCGCTGGCCGCGGGCGGTGGGGGGCTGCTGTTTGGCCGGCTCAGGGGGGGTGGAGGTTGAAGATGAACTGCAGGCCCTTGATTTCGTATCCAACGGCTGCAAAATCGACTGACCAGAGATGAAAAAGTCAGTCGAACGACGTGTAGCCTCACCTTGCTAGTGTGTTCAGTCTCGACAACAAAATTCAGTTTCGACAGCAAAATTCAGTTTCGACAGTTAAGTTCAGTTTCGACAGTTAAGTTCAGTTTCGACAGTTAAATTCAGTTTCGACAGTTAAGTTCAGAGATGAGCGGCTGATGTATTTTACATCTAGCACTTTGTGTTTATGTATTTTATGTCATGCATTGGAGATGCTATTAGAATTCCACTCAGGTTAACGTTGTTCGTTGTCTCTCTTGTCCTGCTTCAGCGTCGACGTCATACAACTCACCGGAGCTGCTCTAACGACGAAACCCTCCATCATAGCGGAGCAGTACTTCGGGCTCCATCTCCAGACGCCTAAGATCTTCTTCCCCTCCTCCCACAGCCAAGTCACCCGGAGCATCCTCACCGGCCAACCAAATCACGCTGAGATCGACATGGCTTCGCCAAAGAGGTTGTACACTTGTTGCATCTATTTTTTACCCTACATGTTATATATATTGTCCACTGAGCACACGGATTTTTTCCTTTAGTGTCTCCTTGAAATAAAAACGTAGGAATTTTAATTTTCACTTGTCCTCCTTTTCAAATTCCTATTCATGAAGCACAAGACTAAGAGATAGTAGCATAATAGCATTATAACCGTACATTTTCTTGTGGTTTGACTTAATCTCACCATGCTTATTTGCATCCTGTGATCTTCCAATTGTTGTGAATCAAACACCCAGATTGGCAGAAATCCTGTGTTTTTAAATTCTCTGTTTTGCACGTGCATTCCTATCCTATTCCTGTCTATTTCCTATCCCTGCATTGTTGGAATCCTCCAATTCAAACGAGCCCTTATAGAATTACTTCTCTTACAGATAGTTGTCAAAGAAAACCTTGTGTGGTTTGTCCCGCTCCTGTTGCGCCCTCGTCCACCCCAGCTCAGCTGCTCCAACGACAGAAGGGTCCAGCACAGCAGGGATCCGGCCTCCAAACAGTCTTTTGCCGCCTCAGATCTTCTTCCCCGCCACTGGCAGCCATGAAAACTGCACTACCATCATCAACCGAGCAGATGACCTCGAGGACTACATGGGTCTGCAAGAGAGGTCACACTCTTTCATGTCTGCTTACGTTATGCATTGCTTAATATTACATGCTACTTTATCATCCTGTTCACCGATTAGACTCTGAGTCAGCTCCAAACTAATGGTCAAACTTGAGTTTTTAAATGGTTGTGGGGTACATATCGGGGCCGCTATCAATAGTATCTATCTACTATCTGGTTAATCTCCGGTGTATACTATGATTTTCATGTTGGGTGGGAAACAAACAGTAAAGAAGCCATTATCTGTATTTTTTAACTGAAGCCATTATCTGCCTGCTATTATTGGTTTTGGGTCTATCCACAGGTTGCTACCATCACTCTGGATTTATGCATGCACTCCTTACATAATCTCACTATGTTTTATTCCTATGCATGACAGTTATTGTAAACAATGGAACTGAACATGTAGAGCAAAAGAGACGAGCCTTGCGTGGCAATAAAATTTCATGCAGACGTCGCTCCATGGTAGGCGCAAAGTCAGCCCCCCTCCACGCATTTCAGATTGTAATCGAGAGGAAGATATCTGTTCTGAGGGTTATTCAGAAGGAGAAGACAACTCCTATTTACCCCTTGAGGTCTTCGCTCTAACTTGGCATGGCTCTAACTTGACAATCCATAAGCAGATATCATGCATATGGTGTCTTGCATTGCTTACTTTATACATCAAATATGTCATCTGCTTAGTTTAGACATCCTTTGTGCGAATGCCATCTGTTTAGTTTATTCATCGTTTATGTGAATTATGCAACGCCATCTTGTTTAGCCAGGCATCATATATGTGAATTTTGCAATGCCATCCTGCTTAGCCAGTCATCTTATATGTAAATTATATCAGGCCATCCTTTTTTTTCGTTACATATTACATTTGTCAACAATGTTATTACATTCAACTGCTCTTCATGTGCATCAGATATTTGACACGGTGATGGCAAATTCTGGAGTGAAAACAAGGTCTTCAGAGCAGACTATGCTATCTGACGAAGCGCATATCTCGCTGGTTACGGATAGCTCCTCAGAGGAGGATTCAGAGACAGATGACCAGTCCTATTCCTCCCCCCGAGGTGTATGCTCTAACTTGGCAGGGTTATGTTGCTCATATCGTGCGTATGGTGTCTCACATTGCTATGTCATTTGATTAGTTTAGACATGCTTTGTGTGAATGCCACCTGTTCAGTGTCTAATTACCATATATGTGAATTATGCATTGCCATCTTGTTGCAAGACATTATATATGTGAATTATACAATGCTATCTTGTTGCAAAGGCATTATATATGTGAATTATGCAATGCCATGCTGTTTAGCCAACCATCATGTTTACATAGTACATACACATCATCTATCTAAATTATGGCATGGCAACCCATTTAATAAAGACATCATATAGTTATATCATCTCATCCTGTTTAGTGTTTACAGTCATCATATTTTGAATTATGTCATTCTATCCGTGAATGTATGTGAATTATGGCATGCCAACCTATTTAATAAACACATTATATAGTTATGTCATGTCATCCTGTTTACATAGTCTCATATTTTGAACTATGTCTTTCCATCTTTTTTAGTTAGCCATCATAATGTGAAATTGTGTCATGCTATCCTGTTTAGTTAGCCATCATATATGTTAAATTGTGTCATGCTATCCTATTTGGTTAGACAACATAAATATGAATTATTTCATGCCCTCTTTTATTCCCCACTATCCATTGCACCTGTCTATCATACAATGTCTATACTTTCAATTACTTTTCTTGTTTATCAGCCATTTGAATTGGAGAGCGTGATGGCAGTATCTAAGGGAGTAACAACACGGTCTTCAGAAAAGATATCGCTACCAGTTGATGCAGATAGAACCACGGTTGTACTTGCCCAAGGACCAGATCCACCACACATAACCCAGACTCTCACAGATTGTACCCCTACCCAGTTGGACAAAGAACCAGCTACACCCCTTCTAACCCCAACCCCGGCAGATAGTAACCCAGTTCCAGTTGACACAGCAGTGTCTCCACCACAGAGCACCCAAACACGAGCAGTTAGTAAGGGAACTGTAGTTCCCAAAGCACGAGTACCACCACTCCGAATCCCAACTCAACGCTTAAAGGAGAAGAAGATTTGTTCTTAGGTCAGGTTCTGTAGCTATGGTTCATACTCCTTTGCTCTTGCATGACTGTATTTACTCATGCCAACTATTTTCAAATTTGAAGGATGGAATTGAAACTCCAATGGCGCAACAGGTATGTTTTAAACCTGTTTCTTTAACTGGTTTGCCGTTGTAACCTGCTCTATGTTGATTTCAGTTTCAATTGAATAAACAGTTATGTTCTCATGTCATGCACATTACAAGTGTTGTTATTGCTCTATAGTTACCCACACTTATATTCTGTCTATTCTGCTTTGTCTTGAACAAATATTATTTGAACTGTGTCTCTATCTTGATTTGGCAACAAAAACTAGAATGATATAGACCATAAAGTGACCATGGTACATAGATATATGTTTGTTTCATGCTGTTATCCTGTCCACTTTACTACTGAACTCATTTACCAAAATGAGTTTCATATACAACATGGTAAACATGTGATGTGTCTGCTTGTTTCTCTTTTAGAATGCGGACAAAATATTGGAGAACAGTACCGCATTATCTAATGGTAAAGGAAGTAATGCAGATAAGGTTCAAGATAGTGAGACATCCCTGTTGGTCTCCAAGAAAGCTGATAAAAACTATCTTGACGATAGTGGGGGAACCCAAAAGTCCTGTCTTGATGTAGTCTTCGAGTTACTGGCCAGTACTGCTGGCACAAGCTCTTCGAACTCGCTGCCTGAATCAGTTCGTCTTCTTGAGTCTCAACTTCAAGTTGAAAGACATCAATCAGATGTGCTGCGACAGGAAGCTGAAGGACTGAGGAAGTCCCTGCAGAATTCAGATGCTTATTTTCTGGTGCAACAGCAAGCGATGGAGGATTTAAGCGCCAAACAAGAGATAGTTAATAAGCTTGCTAAGCATCTTGCCAGCATTATGGGTACCCACGATTTTGTTTCTTGAGATCTTCTGAAGTGGTTTCAGTTCTGGATTTGTTTTGCTGCGGCGTTTATTTGCGCTAGTCGCCAACTTTGACAACCAGTGTATATGATATGCTGCTTTGTTCCCTATATTTGCACTGGTGGCGAACTTTGATGCCCAATGGATGTAATATGTGTAATAGCCGTGATAGCCTAGCGTTAGTTGCTTGCTTATTTATTTCCTTGTTGTCTTGTTTATTTGTTTGCTTGTAGTCATTGCAGTTCTTTTTCCGCGGTTAGCTAGTGGCTGCAATAACCTATTTTTTAAAACTAGGCCATAATAACCATGGGCTAATATTTACTGTAGTGACACTGGGCCTCCTACTGGCCGTAGAAATAGTGGGCCTTCTACGGGCCGTATTATCAATGGGCCTTATACGGGCCGTATAATCAATTGGCCAAACATGGGCCAAACAGACCGCATTATGGCCGTAAATGGGCTAGAGTTGGAATCGTCCGTTCATGGGCCGACCATAATGGACCATCATTAATAGGCCGTATTTGATGACGCTATGAAATCGGCCCAACATATTAACGGACCACAAATGGGCCGACTGTAACCACGGGCTGAATTTGGCCCACAAGCAGAAAATGATAGTAACGGGCCATAAGTAAACGAATGCTGGAAATGAGCCCAAGAATAAATGGGCTCTGAGAAGGCCGAAAGATAACATGGGCTGGAAACGGCCCAACGGAATAACGAGCCGTTAATGGGTATAAAGTGATACACTTTCATTACTGGCCAATTTCACCGTTAATGGGTGTAAAGTGATACACTGTTCATTACGGGCCAGTTTCACCACGGGCCGTTAGTAGGCCAAGAGTTACATCGGGTCTCATATGGGCTGAAAGACGTCATGGGCCATACATGGGCCAGAAGTGAAAACGGGCTGGAATCATATTGGATGGCCCAGATGACGCTACTGGGCCTAATTCGGATAGGGCATAACGGGCCTTGGGTTAGCGGGCTGTAAATGGGCTATATTCGAACATGCCGTTAACAGGCTTTCCATGGGCCGGCCCGCCAGCTTTTGACCAAGTCAAACGGGCCGGCCTTTTCACAGGAATGGGCCTTTGTTGGGCCGTGCCACGTGTCGACGTATCATAGGCGCCTTCCATCCAATGAGTGGTTGACATCTGTCCCAACGATGAGCCGACACGTGTTTTCTCCAGCCAATGATGATTTTACACGTGGAAAATCCCCATTGGTCGGGGCTGTTAACGGGTTATCGGATCCAAAACCCAACCCGATAGCTTAACGGTGTTCCGTTACGGTGGATGCCATGTGTCGGTCACCCTTGACGAAAGCACTTTTGTGACGCACGATTTATCGTCATGGAAGTGGACACTTCCGTGATGATAATTTTGGTAATGTCATGGAACACTTCTACGATAGCACAGGTATGACTATCTTGATTCTGTCATAAATTTGTCATGGATGTACATGCATGACAGAAAATGCGACCTACTGTGATAAACACGTATCATCACGGAAGTGTATTTTTTTGTAGTGGATACAAAGATTGGATACAAGAGATAAACTAGGGTTTGAGATGAGATGGTGCTGGTGAAGATGTTGATGGAGATTGACCCCCTCCCGATGAGAGGATCGTTGGTGATGACGATGGTGATGATTTCCCTCTCGTGGAGGGAAGTTTCCCCGGCAGAACAGCTCTGCCGGAGCCCTAGATTGGTTCCGCCAAGGTTCCGCCTCGTGGCGGCGGAGTTTCTTCCCGAAAGATTGCTTATGATTTTTTTCTCGGACGAAAGACTTCATATAGCAGAAGATGGGCACCGGAAGCCTGCCAGGGGACCCACAAGGCAGGGGGGCGCGCCCAAGGGGGTAGGGCGCGCCCCCACCCTCGTGGCTGGTGGGTGGCCCTCCCTCTGGTACTTCTTGCGCCCAATATTTTTTTATATTATGAAAAGTGCTCCCATGGAGTTTCAGGACTTTTGGAGATGTGCAGAATAGGTCTCTAATATTTGCTCCTTTTCCAGCCCAGAATTCCAGCTGCCGGCATTCCCCCTCTTCATATAAACCTTGTAAAATAAGAGAGAATAGGCATAAGTATTGTGACATAATGTGTAATAACAGCCCATAATGCAATAATATCAATATAAAAGCATGATGAAAGATGGACATATCACTTCTTCAGGGGAAACACAACGTTGAAATGCCCTTGTGACACTGCGATGATGTAACTCTCCATTAACAATGGTCATTGACTTAGACCGTTGGGTTATCTGCCTGGCCAAAGTTTCATCCTCAGGTAACTCGCCCCGGGTCATATAAGCCAAATATGGAACCGTCCAGTCAGGAATAGCATAGAGAGCCGCCACTAATTGTGCTTCTGGGTCAGGAATAGCAAGATCCTCTTCTGTAGGCAATTTGACAGAAGGGTTATGTAGAATATCCAGGAAAGTGTTAGGTGGCCCCGGCTTATGCTGAGACCCTAACCGGCTTAAAGCATCAACCGCCTCATTTTTCCTGCGATCAACATGTTCAACTTGATAACCCTTGAAGTGACCTGCGATAGCATCAACCTCTCGATGATAAGCCGCCATGAGTGGATCCTTGGAGTCCCAACTGCCAGAAACTTGCTGAGCTACCAGATCTGAGTCGCCGAAACACCTCACCCGGCTTAAGTTCATCTCCTTAGCCATCTGAAGACTGTGGAGCAAGGCCTCGTACTCAGCTGCATTTTTAGTACAAGGGAACATCAACCGAATAACATAAGAGAATGTATCACCTCGTGGGGAAGTCAGGACAACTCCAGCCCCCGAGCCCTTCAGCTGCCTAGATCCATCAAAGTGAATAGTCCAGTAAGTGTTATCCGGAATCTCCTTAGGCATCTGCAGCTCTATCCAATTGTTTATGAAATCCACAAGCGGTTGAGACTTAATGGATGTTCGACGCATATATTTCAAACTATGAGGTCCAAGCTCAATGGCCCACTTGGCTACCCGACATGTGGCTTCTCTATTTTGAATAATATCCCCTAAAGGAGTAGAACTAACCAAAGTGATAGGATGACCCAAAAAATATTGCTTGAGCTTTTGACTAGCCAGGAAAACCCCATATACCATCTTTTGCCAATGCGAATACCTCTGCTTGGACTCAATAAGCATCACACTGATGTAGTAAACTGGCCGTTGAACCGGATGCTCCTTTCCCGACTCCTTCCTTTCCACCACAATTGCTACACCGACAGCTCTACTATTGGCAGCCACATATAACAAAAAAGGCTCTTTATCAATGGGAGCAGCAAGAACCGGCGGCTCAGCCAATTGTTTCTTCAAGGCCTCAAATGCCTGATCAGCAGCATCGCTCCAGACAAAGTGATCTGTCTTCTTCATCATCTGGTACAGAGGAATAGCCATCTCACCCAACCGGCTTAAGGCCGTAATACGACCCGCCAAACGCTGAACATCATTGATACATGTCGGCTTAGACAGAGAGGTGATAGCCTTTATCTTCTCCAGGTTAGCTTCAATACCCCGTTCGGAAACCAGAAACTGATGACCCACAAGTATAGGGGATCTATCGTAGTCCTTTCGATAAGTAAGAGTGTCGAACCCAATGAGGAGCAGAAGGAAATGATAAGCGGTTTTCAGCAAGGTATTCTCTGCAAGTACTGAAATAAGTGGTAACAGATAGTTTTGTGATAGGATAAATTGTAACGAGCAACAAGTAACAAAAGTAAATAAAGTGCAGCAAGGTGGCCCAATCCTTTTGTAGCAAAGGACAAGCCGGAATAAACTCTTATAATAGGAAAAGCGCTCCCGAGCACACATGGGAATATCGTCAAGCTAGTTTTCATCATGTTCATATGATTCGCGTTCGATACTTTGATAATTTGATATGTGGGTGGACTGGTGCTTGGGTGTTGTTCTTACTTGAACAAGCATCCCACTTATGATTAATCTCTATTGCAAGCATCCGCAACTATAACAAAAGTATTAAGGTAAACCTAACCATAGCATGAAACATATGGATCCAAATCAGCCCCTTACGAAGCAACGCATAAACTAGAGTTTAAGCTTCTGTCACTCTAGCAACCCATCATCTGCTTATTACTTCCCAATGCCTTCCTCTAGGCCCAAATAATGGTGAAGTGTTATGTAGTCGATGTTCACATAACACCACTAGAGGCTAGACAACATACATCTTATCAAAATATCAAACGAATACTAAATTCATATGACTACTCATAGCAAGACTTCTCCCTTGTGCTCAGGAACGAACGTAATTACTCACAAAGCATATTCATGTTCATAATCACAGGAACGAACCAATTAAACCAACTAGCATCAACTACAAGGAGTAATCAACACTACTAGCAACCTACTAGCACCAATCCCGGACTTTGAGACAAGAATTGGATGCAAGAGATGAACTAGGGTTTGGAGATGAGATGGTGCTGGTGAAGATGTTGATGGAGATTGCCCTATCCCGATGAGAGGAGCGTTGGTGATGACGATGGTGATGATTTCTCCCTCCCGGAGGGAAGTATCCCCGGCAGAACAGCTCTGCCGGAGCTCTAGATTGGATCCGCCAAGGTTTCGCCTCGTGGCGGCGGAGTCTTGTCCTTAAAAGTTCATACCTATTTTTTTCTCATCAAAAGACTTCATATAGGAGAAGATGGACATCGGAGAGCCACCAGGGGGGCCACGAGGTAGGGGGGCGCGTCCTAGGGGGGGCGCACCCCCCACCCTTGTGAGCAGGGTGTGGTCCCACTGGCCTTCATCTTTGGCGAGGATTTTTCTTTATTTGTTTTAAGATGTTCCGTGGAGTTTCAGGACTTTTGGAGTTGCGCAGAATAGGTCTCTAATATTTGCTCCTTTTCCAGCCCAGAATTCTGGCTGCCGGCATTCTCCCTGCTTGTGTAAACCTTGTAAAATAAGAGAGAATAGCCATAAGTATTGTGACATAAAGTAGAATAACAGTCCATAATGTAATAAATATCGATATAAAAGCATGACGCAAAATGGACGTATCAGAAACCCCAAGAGCTTGCCTGCTGGCACACCAAAAATGCACTTGTCTGGGTTAAGCTTCATCTTATAAATCCAGAGATTGTCAAAGGTTTCCTGTAAATCATCTATCAAGGTTTTCTTCTGCCTAGATTTCACCACAATATCATCCACATAGGCATGAACATTGCGCCCAATCTGATCATGGAGACAATTCTGCACATGATACGTCTCCAACGTATCTACTTTTCCAAACACTTTTGCCCTTGTTTTGGACTCTAACTTGCATGATTTGAATGGAACTAAACCGGACTGACGCTGTTTTCAGCAGAACTACCATGGTGTTATTTATGTGCAGGATCAAACATTCTCGGAATGACCTGAAACTTCACGGAGACACTCTTCAGAAAATAAGAAAAATACCTGCCAAAGATGAAGGCCAGGGGCCCACCGTCTTGCCACGAGGGTGGGGGCGCACCCCCTACCTCGTGGGCCCCCTGTTGCGTCTCCGACTCCAACTCCACCTCCATATATTGAGTTTTGATGAGAAAAAAATCAGAGAGAAAAAATCATCGCATTTTACGATACGGAGCCGCCGCCAAGCCCTAAAACCTCTCGGGAGGGCTGATCTGGAGTCCGTTCGGGGCTCCGGAGAGGGGAATTCGTCGCCATCGTCATCATCAACCATCCTCCATCACCAATTTCATGATGCTCACCGCCGTGCGTGAGTAATTCCATCGTAGGCTTGCTGGACGGTGATGGGTTGGATGGGATCTATCATGTAATCAAGTTAGTTTTGTTAGGGTTTGATCCCTAGTGTCCACTATGTTCTGAGATTGATGTTGCTATGACTTTGCTATGCTTAATGCTTGTCACTAGGGCCCGAGTGCCATGATTTCAGATCTGAACCTATTATGTTTTCATCAATATATGAGTGTTCTTGATCCTATCTTGCAAGTCTATAGTCACATATTATGTGTTATGATCCGTTAACCCCGAAGTGACAATAATCGGGATACTTACCGGTGATGACCATAGTTTGAGGAGTTCATGTATTCACTATGTGTTAATACTTTGTTCCGGTTCTCTATTAAAAGTTAGCCTTAATATCCCTTAGTTTCCGTAAGGACCCCGCTGCCACGGGAGGGTAGGACAAAAGATGTCATGCAAGTTCTTTTCCATAAGCACGTATGACTATATTTGGAATACATGCCTACATTATATCAATGAACTGGAGCTAGTTCTGTGTCACCCTAGGTTATGACTGTTACATAATGAACCGCATCCGGCATAATTCTCCATCACTGATCCATTGCCTACGAGCTTTCCATATATTGTGCTTCGCTTATTTACTTTTCCGTTGCTGTTGCTATCATCACTACAAAATACCAAAAACATTACTTTTACTACTGTTACCTTTTGCTACCGTTATCACCACTATCATATTACTTTGCTACTAAACACTTTGCTGCAGATATTAAGTTTCCAGGTGTGGTTGAATTGACAACTCAGCTGCTAATACTTGAGAATATTCTTTGGCTCCCCTTGTGTCGAATCAATAAATTTGGGTTGAATACTCTACCCTCGAAAACTATTGCGATCCCCTATACTTGTGGGTTATCAAGACTATTTTCTAGTGCTGTTGTTGGGGAGCATAGCTCTATTCTTTGAGTCACTTGGGATATATATCTGCTTATCATTATGAAGAACTTGAGAGATCCAAAAACCAAGATCTATCCCTCAACTACGAGGGGAGGTAAGGAACTGCCATCTAGCTCTGCACTTGATTCACCTTCTGTTTTCAGTAAGCTTGCGACACCTAAAGCTGCTTTAGCTATTCGTTCTGATATGTCGCATGTTATTGATGATGCCACTTCTTCTATGCATGATACTTATGATGAAACTACCTCTATGCCTGATACTACTATGTCACTTAGTGCTTTTCTCGATGAACAACTTGCTAGGGCTAGAGAAATTGAAAATATTGAATCTGATGATACTGATGAAAGTGATGATGAAGAACCACTTGCTATTCCTAAGGCTTATGTATTTGATCAAGATGCTTCTTTAGCTATTTTAGCTTGCAGAAATAGAACTGAACTTAAAAAATTATTAGCTAAA
Organism: Triticum aestivum; assembly: GCF_018294505.1. Classification (NCBI taxonomy): domain Eukaryota; kingdom Viridiplantae; phylum Streptophyta; class Magnoliopsida; order Poales; family Poaceae; genus Triticum; species Triticum aestivum. Next base: position 47,193,129 of record NC_057803.1, read on the forward strand.
TGGAGTGAGCAATCCCTAAATGATAGAATGAAACCTGACCCTGCTTTTGCTACTTCACCTATCTTTGTTACTGATAAGGATTATGAATTCTCTATTGATCCTGATATAATTACTTTGGTTGAATTGTATCCTTTTCATTGGTTATGAATCTGAAACTGTTGTGGCACATCTTACTAAACTGAATGATATAGCTACACTGTTCACTAAAGATGAGAGAACTCGTTACTTTTATATCCTTAAAATATTTCCGTTCTCATTAAAGAGTGATGCTAAGAAATGGTTAATTCTCTTGATCCTGGTTGTGTGCGTAGTCCCCAGGATATGATTTATTACTTCTCTACTAAATATTCCCCTGCTAATAAGAAACAAGTTGCTTTAAGGGATATATATAATTTTGTGCAAATTGAAGAAGAGAGTCTCCCACAAGCTTGGGGGAGGCTTCTCCAATTACTTAATGCTTTGCCTGATCATCCTCTTAAGAAAAATGAAATACTTGATATCTTCTATAATGGACTAACCGATGCCTCGAGAGATTACCTGGATAGTTGTGCTGGTTTTGTTTTCAGGGAAAGAACCCCGGATGAAGCTGAAATTCTATTGAATAATATGTTGACAAATGAAAATAATTGGACACCTCCGGAGCCAATTCCTGAGCCTATTCCTAAACCAACTCTGAAGAAGAGGGGTATTCTATTTCTCAGTCCTGAAGATATGCAAGAGGCAAAGAAATCTATGAAAGAAAAGGGTATTAAAGCTGAAGATGTTAAGAATTTACCTCCTATTGAAGAAATACATGGTCTTAATTTACCGCCTGTTGAAGAAACATATGATCTTAATCCTTTACTTATTGAAGAAACTCATGGTCTTGATAACCCGACACAGGTAGTAATGGTAAATTCTCTCTATAGATATGATAAAGCTATAATCCCATTTACTAAAATTGCTAGCCCATGCTTAGATGAGTTTGATAAATTTATGGCTAAGCAAGAAGATTTTAATGCTTATTTTGGTAGACAATTGAAATACAATTCAAATATGCTTGGACACTTGGGTGATTATATGGCTAATGTCAAAGGTGAACTTAAACTTATTAGTAAACATGCTTTTATGGTTACCACTCAAGTAGAACAAGTACTTAAAGCTCAAAATGATTTTCTCAATGAATTGAATAGTAAAGATAATGATTATGCTGTTAGAGTGGCTACTAGAACTGGTAGAATGACTCAGGAACCTTTGTATCCTGAAGGCCACCCTAAGAGAATTGAGCAAGATTCTCAGAGAAATAATATAGATGCACCTAGCTCTTCTAAAAACAAGAAAAAGAAAAATGATAGGACTTTGCATGCTTCTAGTGATCCTATTACTGAAACACCTGAGAATCCAAATGATATTTCTATTTCTGATGCTGAAACACAATCTGGTAATGAACCTGAAACTAGTGATAATGTTAATAATAACGTCCATGATGATGCTTAACCTAGTAACGATAATGACATAGAAATTGAACCTGCTGTTGATCTTGATAACCCACAATCAATGAATCAACATTTTGATAAGAAAGACTTTGTTGCTAGGAAACATGGTAAAGAAAGAGAACCATGGGTTCAGAAACCCATGCGTTTTCCTCCCAAACCATCCAAGAAAAAGGATGATGAGGATTTTGAGCGCTTTGCTGAAATGATTAGACCTATCTTTTTGCGTATGTGATTAACTGATATGCTCAAAACCAATCCTTATGCTAAGTACATGAAAGATATTATTACAAATAAAAGAAAGATACCCGAAGCTGAAATTTCCACCATGCTTGCTAATTATACTTTTAAGGGTGGAATACCAAAGAAACTTGGAGATCCCGGTGTACCAACTATACCATGCTCCATTAAAAGAAACTATGTTAAAACTGCTTTATGTGATTTTGGAGCAGTTGTTAATGTTATGCCTCTCTCTTTATATCGTAGACTTGATTTGAATAAGTTGACACCCACTAAAATATCTTTGCAAATGGCTGATAAATCAACTGCTATACCTGTCGGTATTTGTGAGGATGTGCCTGTTGTAGTTGCAAACGTTACTATTTTAACGGACTTTGTTATTCTTGATATTCCCGAGGACGATAGTATGTCTATTATTCTTGGAAGAACCTTTTTGAATACTGCAGGGGCTGTTATTGATTGCACTAAAGGCAATGTCACTTTTCATGTTAATGGTAATGAGCACACGGTACACTTTCTAAGGAGACAACCTCAAGTCCATAGTATCAACTCTATTCAAAAATTCTCATCGATTATATTTGGAGGTTTTGAATTTCCTCTTCCTACTGTCAAGAAGAAATATGATATTCGTATTATTGGGGAGGTGCATATCCCCATTGAGGTAACATAGTGTTATTTGAAATTTCTCCGGTTCCATGTTATTCAGAATGAGTTCATTAACAAGACTTGATCAACCTTGTTAGTGGATTCCTTTTGATGATCATGAGATGGATGAAACTAGAAGGCACAACCTTCTATACCCCACTTTTACTTTTTGTTATTTATATTAAATAAAATAAAAATAAATATTTGTCTGTCTGTTATCTGATTATCCGTGCAATATAAAAATACCTCAAAAATAAAAGTTCTCCAAATGCCCTGAAAATCAAATATGATTTTTTCTAGAATATTTGAGGATTTATGGAACAAAGAACACACCAGGGGGGCCAACCACCTTGCCATGAGGGTGGAGGGCGCGCCCACCCCCCTAGGGCGCGCCCCCTGCCTCATGAGCCCACGGTGGCCCTCCTCCACTTATTCCTGCACCCACACACTTCATCTTCCTCCCCCAAACACGAATACCCAGCTCAAACCCGAGTCCAAGCTCGTTTTGCTGCCATTCTCGATCTCCTTGCTCAAAGCACCTCTCACAAAATTGCTTGGGGAGATTGTTCCTTGGTATGTGACTCCTCCATTGGTCCAATTAGTTTTTGTTCTAGTGCTTTATTCATTGCAAATTTTTGCTGCTTAGGTGACCCTGTTCTTGAGCTTACATGTCAAATTTGTATGGTCAAAAGTAGTTTTGATGCATGATATAGGCCCTAGGCACTTGTAGGAGTAGTTGCTATCAATATTATTGAGTTTGGTTTACTTTTATTTTGAAGTTACTAAAAATTTCAGAATTTTTCAGAAAATGATGAGGAGACTTTTGAGGGGCTCATCGAGCCAAAGCTCGAAGGAAAAGCCACCGAAGCCTAAGTATAATCTGCCTCGCACCGCGGAGGTTCAGGCATGTGAATGGCCTTTCGAGGATTTCTTAAGAGCAGCCGAGATTTATGAAGATTTTCATGAGTTGGCTCAGACTGCAGGCCTTACCGCTTTCCTCCACGACCAATGCGATCAGTATCTCTTGCTCACAAATACCTTTGTGCAAAACTTTCATTTTCATTCTAGGAACTCACCACCTACAGTGGAATTTCATTTATATGATGAGCATAAGGAGATGTCACTTTATGATTTTTGTCGGATCTGTTTAGTCCCTTTTGAGGGCAAGACAGAAGAACCACATCGCGATGATGTGGAGGGATTTATTAACACTATCACTGTAGGGGAAACAAGGAAGGTTTCCGATGCACGAATCACTAGCATACATTTTCCTGTTTTGCGCTACTTTGCATTATTTGCTAGTCGTTGCTTAATTGGTCGCGGAAACTGTGGAAACCTGAGTATCCCTGATATTATTATTTTGCACCACGGTTTATACAGTGATAACTCTTTTAGTATGGGCAGCATTATTGCCAAATGGTTAAGTCTGAATCGTACCAAGGGCCCCATCTTTGGAGGCATCTATGCTACACGCCTAGCTGCACATTTTAACATACCTATTAGGCATGCTGAGAAGGAAGAAAAGGTGCTGCCCCGTGTTTATCTAGATTATAAAAGTATGGTAGCACATGATTTTATTGTTAAGAATAGAGAAGGAGAGCTTAAATATCAATTGTTCTTTAATAAACATCATCCTGAGACTATTACCTTGCCTGCTCCTTTTTTGTTTGATTTGACTGTAGGCATGTACCTTGTTCCGTTGACGGCTATCCACGCCTACCAGAACCCTGCACCAGCCGAGGAGCCAGAGCCGGAACCACAATTTGATCCTTCACGACAGTCTAATTACCAGTGGGATCCGGAGATGATTGTCAGCCAGTGGCAATCTGAGCCTTCTTCTTCCTCATCACAGTACGACCCCAACAACTATTATTATGGATATCTGCCAGGCCAGCCGTGGCCATAGACCAACTTAGGCCAAAAGCCTAAGCTTGGGGGAGTACGTATTTCCCACCGACATTACATTTATGTTCACACACTCATTGCTAGATGTCGGTGCTCATACTTTTTCATTGTATCATCCATGCTAGTTTATTTTCCTTTTTATGCTTTCGTCTTGTGTGTTTAATAAACCTTAAGAAAAACAAAAAAATTAGTTGTAGCTTTTAATCAGTTTAATTTCCATGCCTGTAGTAGTAATTAAAAAGAAAACCCAAAAATATTTCCTGTTCTTCTTTTGCTTGTTGGGAGCTTTCCCGTGTAAATAGTTTTATTTCTTTTCTTTTCTTTGGGGGTTGATAGGAGAAGACCATGATTAAATTGTTGAAGTGGCTCTTACATGCATAAATGTTGATCTGACAAAAGAGCCCATATTGCCTTGTGTTCTCCTGTTTATTGAATGCTTGCAGATTCCAGCTTAGTCCAACGCACATGCACTATTATTATTCACATCATTCGGTCGTGCAAGTGAAAGACAATTATGATGATATATGATGGACTGGCTGAGATGAGAAAAGCTGGTATGAGGTCGACCTCTTTTGTTTTTGTAAATATGATTAGTTCATCGTTCCTGATTCAGCCTATTATGAATAAACATGTTTGCAATAACAACTAGAGATCATAGTTTCTTGTGCCATGCTTGATTAGCTATGAGTTATAATGGTTTACCTTGCGTGCCAACATGCTATTAAGATGGTTATGATGTGGTATGATAGGGTGGTATCCTCCTCTGAATGATTTAAGTGACTTGACTTGGCACATGTTCACGCATGTAGTTGAAACAAAATCAACATAGCCTTCATGATATTTATGTTCATGGTGGATTATATCCTATTCATGCTTGCATTCGGTGTTGATTAATTTTAATGCATGTTCATGACTGTTGTCGCTCTCTAGCTGGTCGCTTCCCAGTCTTTTGCTAGCCTTCACCTGTACTAAGCGGGAATACTGCTTGTGCATCCAAACTCCTTAAACCCCAAAGTTATTCCACATGAGTCCACTATACCTACCTATATACGGTATCTACCTGCCGTTCCAAGTAAATTTGTATGTGCCAAACTCTAAACCTTCAAATAAATATCCTGTTTTGTATGCTTGAATAGCTCATGTATCAACTAGGGCTGTCTGTATCTTCCATGTTAGGCGGGTTATTCTCTTCAAACTCTAAACCTTCAAATAAATATCCTGTTTTGTATGCTTGAATAGCTCATGTATCAACTAGGGCTGTCTGTATCTTCCATGTTAGGCGGGTTATTCTCAAGAGGAGTGGACTCCGCTCCTCACTCATGAGATAAATGGCTGGTCACCGGGATGCCCAGTCCCATGCTTTATGCAAACTAAATCAAAATAATTGCAAACAAAACTCCCCCTGGGACTCTTGTTAGTTGGAGGCACTCGTTGTTTCAAGCAAGCCATGGATTGATGCTTGTTGGTGGAAGGGGGAGTATAAACTTTACCATTCTGTTTGGGAACCGCCTATAATGTGTGTAGCATGGAAGATATCGCCATCTCTTGGTTGTTATGTTGAAAATGAAAGTATGCCACTCAAAATATTATTCACCTCTGTTTCAAAACCGAGCTCTGGCACCTCTACAAATCCCTGCTTCCCTCTGCGAAGGGCCTATCCATTTACTTTTATGCTGAGTCATCACCCTCTTATTAAAAAGCACCAGTTGGAGAGCACTGCTGTCATTTGCATTCATTACCGTTAGTTTACATTGAGTATGACTTGACTGGATCTCTTTTACCATGAATTACAATGTCTAGTCAGTCCTTGGTCTTTAAAGGTGCTCTGCATTTATGTTTTGCGGTCTCAGAAAGGGCTAGCGAGATACCACCTTGTTATATCATATTATGATTGTTTTGAGAAAGTGTTGTCATCCGAGTTTTATTATTATGGCTCGCTAGTTGATTATGCTATTGATATGAGTAAACATGAGACCTATGCATTACTGCAAATGTGGTTAGTTATAATATTTGTTGAAAACTTCAATGCTGGCTTTACATATTTACAACAACAAGAGCAAACAGAGTTTGTAAAAGTTTTTCTTTATCACCTTCAGTTTGTTAACTGAATTGCTTGAGGACAAGCAAAGGTTTAAGCTTGGGGGAGTTGATACGTCTCCAATGTATCTACTTTTCCAAACACTTTTGTCCTTATTTTGGACTCTAACTTGCATCATTTGAATGGAACTAACCCGGACTGACGCTGTTTTCAGCAGAACTACCATGGTATTATTTATGTGCAGGATCAAACATTCTCGGAATGACCTGAAACTTCACGGAGACACTTTTCAGAAAATAAGAAAAATACCTGCCAAAGATGAAGGCCAGGGGGCCCACCGTCTTGCCACGAGGGTGGGGGCGCGCCCCTACCTCGTAGGCCCCCTGTTGCGTCTCTGACTCCAACTCCACCTCCATATATTGAGTTTCGATGAGAAAAAAATCAGAGAGAAGAAATCATCGCGTTTTACGATATGGAGCCGCCGCCAAGCCCTAAAACCACTCGGGAGGGCTGATCTGGAGTCCGTTCGGCGCTCCGGAGAGGGGAATCCGTTGCCATCGTCATCATCAACCATCCTCCATCACCAATTTCATGATGCTCACCGCCGTGCGTGAGTAATTCCATCGTAGGCTTGCTGGACGGTGATGGGTTGGATGGGATATATCATGTAATCGTGTTAGTTTTGTTAGGGTTTGATCCCTAGTGTCCACTATGTTCTGAGATTGATGTTGCTATGACTTTGCTATGCTTAATGCTTGTCACTAGGGCCCGAGTGCCATGATTTCAGATCTGAACCTATTATGTTTTCATCAATATATGAGTGTTCTTGATCCTATCTTGCAAGTCTATAGTCACCTATTATGTGTTATGATCCGTTAACCCCGAAGTGACAATAATCGGGATACTTACCGATGATGACCGTAGTTTGAGGAGTTCATGTATTCACTATGTGTTAATACTTTGTTCCGGTTCTCTATTAAAAGGAGGCCTTAATTTCCCTTAGTTTCCGTAAGGACCGCGCTGCCACGGGAGGGTAGGACAAAAGATGTCATGCAAGTTCTTTTCCATAAGCATGTATGACTATATTCGGAATACATGCCTACATTATATCAATGAACTGGAGCTAGTTCTATGTCACCCTAGGTTATGACTATTACATGATGAACCGCATCCGGCATAATTCTCCATCACTGATACATTGCCTACGAGCTTTCCATATATTGTGCTTCGCTTATTTACTTTTCCGTTGCTGTTGCTATCATTACTACAAAATACCAAAAACATTACTTTTACTACAGTTACCTTTTGCTACCGTTATCACCACTATCATATTACTTTGCTACTAAACACTTTGCTGCAGATATTAAGTTTCCAGGTGTGGTTGAATTGACAACTCAGCTGCTAATACTTGAGAATATTCTTTGGCTCCCCTTGTGTCGAATCAATAAATTTGGGTTGAATACTCTACCCTCGAAAACTGTTGCGATCCCCTATGCTTGTGGGTTATCAGCACACATCGCTGGTAAGTCACTTGGGCACTCTTGAGCGCAAAATGCATAGACACATAATAGAAGGCTCCAAAGGGAGTGATAAAGGTTGTCTTCTCCTGGTCCTTAACTGCCATCTTGATCTGATGATAACCAGAATAAGCATCCAAAAAACTTAGACACTCACAACCCACCGTAGCATCAATAATTTGATCAATACGGGGGAGAGCAAAGGGATCAGCCGAACAAGCCTTGTTTAAGTTCGTATAATTGACACACATGTGCTAGGTGCCGTTTTTCTTAAGCACCAGTACCGGGTTAGCCAACCACTCAGGGTGAAAAACTTCAACAATGAACTCGGCCGCCAAGAGCCGGGCTACCTCCTCACCGATAGCCTTGCGCCTCTCCTCATTGAAACAACGCAGGAATTGTTTGACCGGTTTAAACTTCGGATCAATATTGAGAGTGTGCTCAGCGAGTTCCCTCGATACACCTGGCATGTCTGAAGGCTTCCATGCAAAGATGTCCCGGTTCTCACGGATGAACCCGATGAGCGTGCTTTCCCATTTCAGATCCAAATTAGCACTAATACCGAACTGCTTGGATGAGTCGCCAGGAACAAAGTCAACTAGCTTGGTGTCGTCTGCTGACTTAAATTTAAACAAAGGGTCATGCTCTATGGTTGGCATCATGCTTTTATATCGATATTTATTGCATTATGGGCTGTTATTACACATTATGTCACAATACTTATGCATATTCTCTCTTATTTTACAAGGTTTACATAAATAGGGAGAATGCCGGCGGCTGGGATTCTGGGCTGGAAAAGGAGCAAATATTAGAGACCTATTCTGCACAGCTCCAAAAGTCCTGAAACTTCTCGGAAGAGATTTTCAGAATATATAAAAAACATGAGCGCAAGAAATTCACCAGGGGGGCCACACCCTACCCACGAGGGTGGGGGGCGCGCCCTACCCCCCAGGGTGCGCCCCCTACCTCGTGGGCCCCCTGGTGGCCCTCTGATGGCCATCTTCTGCTATATGGAGTCTTTTGATGAGGAAAAAAATCGTAAGCCATCTTTCTAGACGAGATTCCGCCGCCACGAGGCAGAACCTTGGCGGAACCAATCTAGGGCTCTGGCGGAGATGTTCTGCCGGGGAAACTTCCCTCCGAGAGGGGGAAATTATCGCCATTGTCATCACCAATGCTCCTCTCATCGGGAGAGGGCAATATCCATCAACATCTTCACCAGCACCATCTCCTCTCAAAACCCTAGTTCATCTCTTGTATCCAATTCTTGTCTCTAAGCTCGGGATTGGTACCTGTGGGTTGCTAGTAGTGTTAATTACTCCTTGTAGTTGATGCTAGTTGGTTTAATTGGTGGGAGATCATATGTTCAGATCCTATATGCATATTAATAACCCTCTGATTATGAACATGAATATGCTTTGTGAGTAGTTACGTTTGTTCCTGAGGACATGGGAGAAGTCTTGCTATTAGTAGTCATGTGAATTTGGTATTCATTCGATATTTTGATGAGATGTATGTTGTCTCTCCTCTAGTGGTGTTATGTGAACATCGACTACATGACACTTCACCATTATTTGGGCCTAGAGGAAGGCATTGGGAAGTAATAAGTAGATGATGGGTTGATAGAGTGACAGAAGCTTAAACCCTAGTTTATGTGTTGCTTCGTAAGGGCCTGATTTGGATCCATGTGTTTCATGCTATGGTTAGGTTTACCTTAATACTTTTGTTGTAGTTGCGGATGCTTGCAATAGAGGTTAATCATAAGTGGGATGTTTGTCCAAGTAAGGGCAGTATCCAAGCACTAGTCCACCCACATACCAAATTATCAAAGTACCGAACGCGAATCATATGAACATGATGAAAACTAGCTTGATGATATTCCCATGTGTCCTCGGGAGCGCTTTACACCATATAAGAGTTTGTCCAGGCTTGTCCTTTGCTACAAAAAAGGATTGGGCCACCTTGCTGCACTTTATTTACTTTTGTTACTTGTTGCTCGTTACAAATTATCCTATCACAAAACTATCTGTTATCTATTATTTCAGTGCTTGCAGAGAATACCTTGCTGAAAACCGTTTATCATTTCCTTCTGCTCCTCGTTGGGTTCGACACTCTTACTTATCGGAAGTACTACGATAGATCCCCTATACTTTTGGGTCATCAAGACTCTTTTCTGGCACTGTTGCCATGGAGTAAAGCGCCTTTGGTAGGTGGAATTTGGTAAGGAAAAATTTATATAGTGTGCTGAAATTTACTGCCACTTGTTACTATGGAAAGTAATCCTCTGAGGGGTTTGTTCGGGGTATCTTCACACCGACCAGTAGAGCAAAGAGTTGCTCCTCAACCTACTGAACCTACTGAAAATGAAAATGTCTGCTTTGAAATTCCTTCGGGTATGATAGAAAAACTGCTAGCTAATCCTTTTGTAGGAGACGGAACAACGCATCCTGATGAGCACTTAATATATGTGGATGAAGTTTGTGGATTATTTAAGCTTGCAGGTGTACTCGAAGATGTTATTAAGAAGAAGGTCTTTCCTTTATCTTTGAAGGAAGGTGCATTGACATGGTATAGGCTATGTGATGATATGGGGTCATGGAACTACAAACGATTGAAATTGGAATTTCATCGGAAGTTTTATCCTATGCATCTTGTTCATCGTGATCGCAATTATATATATAATTTTTGGCCTTGCGAAGGAGAAAGCATCTCTCAAGCTTGGGGGAGGCTTAAATCAATGTTATATTCATGCCCCAATAATGAGCTCTCAAGAGAAATGATTATTCAAAATTTATATGCTCGGATTTCTGATAACAATCGCACCATGCTCGATACTTCTTGTGCTGGCTCTTTTATGATGAAGACTATTGAATTCAAATGGGATTTATTGGAAATAATTAAACGCAACTCTGAAATTTGGGACCTCGACGAAGGTAAGGAGTCAGGTATGACACCTAAGTTTGATTGTGTTAAATCTTTTATGGATACCGATGTTTTCCGTAAATTTAGCACTAAATATGGACTTGACTCTAAGATAGTATCCTCTTTCTGTGAATCTTTTGCTGCTCATATCGATCTCCCTAAGGAGAAGTGGTTTAAATATCATCCTCTCATAGAAGTAAAAGTAGTTGCACCTATTAAAGTTGAAGAAAAGACTGGCACTTAAAATGATCCTATTGTTCCTACTGCTTATGTTGAGAAACCACCTTTCCCTGTTAGGATCAAGGATCAGGCTAAAGCTTCAACTGTGGTTCGTAAAAGCAATATTAGAACTTATACACCTGCTTAGAAAATTAAAGTTGAACCTAATATTGCTATTGTTAAAGATCTCTTGTCTGATAATATTGATGGGCATGTTATTCATTTCCGTGATGAGACTGCTAGAATTGCTAAACCTTGTGCTAAAGATAAACCTAGATCTTTGGTAGTCATGCTTGTTATTTCTGTTAAAATAGGAGATCATTGTTATCATGGCTTATGTGATATGGGTGCCAGTGCTAGTGCTATACCTCATGACTTATACAAAGAAATTATGCATGATATTGCACCTGTTGAGATAGAAGATATTGATGTCACAATTAAACTTGCCAATAGAGATACTATTTCACAAATTGGAATTGTTAGAGATGTTGAAGTCTTGTGTGGGAAAACTAAATATCCTGCTGATTTTCTTGTTCTTGGTTCCCCACAAGACAGCTTTTGTCCCATTATATTTGGTAGACCCTTCTTGAACATTGTGAATGCTAAGATAGATTGCAAAAAGGATGTTGTTAATATTGGTTTAGGTGATATGTCTCATGAATTTAATTTCTCTAAATTTCATAGACAACACCGTGAAGAGGAATTGCCTAGTAAAGATGAAATTATTGGTCCTGATTCTATTGCCGTACCTCCTAGTGATCCTTTAGAACAATATTTGCTAGACCATGAAAATGATATGTTTATGAATGAAAGAAGGGAAATAGATGAAGTGTTCTTTAAACAGGAACCCATCCTAAAACACAATTTGCCTGTTGAAATCCTAGAGGATCCTCCTCCACCCAAGGGTGATCCCGTGTTTGAGCTTAAACCGTTACCTGATACTCTTAAATATGCTTATCTTGATGAGAAAAAGACATATCCTGTTATTATTAGTGCTAACCTTTCAGAGCATGAAGAAGAGAGATTATTGAAAACTCTGAAGAAGCACCACGCTGCTATTGGATATACTCTTGATGATCTTAAGGTCATTAGTCCCACTCTGTGTCAACACAAAATAAATTTAGAGGAAGATGCCAAACCAGTTCGTGATCATCAACGACGGCTGAATCCTAAGATGAAGTAAGTGGTAAGAAAGGAAATACTAAAGCTTCTTGAGGCAGGTATAATTTATCCCATTGCTGATAGTCAGTGGGTAAGTCCTGTCCATTGTGTCCCTAAGAAGGGAGGTATTACTGCCGTTCCGAATGATAAAGATGAGTTGATTCTGCAAAGAATTATTACAGGTTATGGGATGGTAATTGATTTCCACAAATTAAATAAAGCTACTAAAAAGATCATTACCCCTTACCTTTTATCGATCAAATGCTAGAAATATTATCCAAACACACACATTTTTGCTTTCTAGATGGTTATTCTGGTTTCTCTCAAATACCTGTGTCAGCCAATGATCAATCAAAGACTACTTTTACTTGCCCTTTTGGTACTTTTGCTTATAGATGTATGCCTTTTGGTTTATGTAATGCACCTCCTACCTTTCAAAGATGCATGACGGCTATATTCTATGACTTTTGTGAAAAGATTTGTGAGGTTTTCATGGACAATTTTTCCGTCTATGGATCCTCTTTTGATGATTGCTTAAGCAACCTTGACCAAGTTTTGCAGAGATGTGAAGAAACTAATCTTGTCTTGAATTGGGAAAAGTGCCACTTTATGGTTAATGAAGGTATTGTCTTGGGGCATATAGTTTCTGAAAGAGGTATTGAGGTTGATAAAGCCAAGGTTGATGCTATTGAAAAGATGCCATGTCCCAAGGACATCAAAGGTATAAGAAGTTTCCTTGGTCATGCCGTTTTTTACAGGAGGTTCATTAAGGACTTCTCCAAAATTTCTCAGCCTCTGACTAATTTATTACAAAAAGATATACCATTCGTTTTTGATGATGATTGCGTAGAAGCATTTGAAATACTTAAGAAAGCATTAATCTCTGCACCTATTGTTCAGCCACCTGATTGGAATTTACCCTTTGAAATTATGTGTGATGCTAGTGATTATGCTGTAGGTGATGTTCTAGGGCAAAGAGTTGATAAGAAATTAAATGTTATTCAATATGCTAGTAAAACTCTAGACAATGCTCAGAGAAATTATGCTACTACTGAAAAAGAATTCTTAGCAATTGTATTTGCTTGTGATAAGTTCAGATCTTATATTGTTGATTCTAAAGTAACTATTCACACGGATCATGCTGCTATTAAATACCTTATGGAAAAGAAAGATGCTAAACCTAGACTTATTAGATGGGTTCTCTTGCTACAAGAATTTGATTTGCATATTATTGATAGGAAGGGAGCTGAGAACCCCGTTGCAGACAACTTGTCTAGGTTAGAAAATGTGCTTGATGACCCACTACCTATTGATGATAGCTTTCCTGATGAACAATTAAATGTCATAAATGCTTCTCATACTGCTCCATGGTATGCTATTTATTCTAATTACATTGTTGCTAAATTTATACCACCTAGTTTCACATAACAGCAAAAGAAAAAGTTCTTCTATGATTTGAGGCATTACTTTTGGGATGACCCACATCTTTATAAAGAAGGAGTAGATGGTGTTATTAGACGTTGTGTACCTAAGCATGAACAGGAACAGATCCTACGCAAGTGTCACTCCGAGGCCTATGGAGGACACCATGATGGAGATAGAACTGCACACAAGGTATTGCAATCCGGTTTTTATTGGCCTACTCTCTTCAAGGATGCCCGTAAGTTTGTCTTGTCTTGTGATGATGTCAAAGAATTGGTAATATTAGTAGACGTCAAGAAATGCCTATGAATTATTCACTTGTTATTGAACCATTTGATGTTTGGGGCTTTGATTATATGGGACCTTTTCCTTCCTCTAATGGATATACACATATTTTAGTTGCTGTTGATTACGCACTACAAAAAAAAGACACATCTATGACATTTTGGGCCGAACGATTTTTTTTCTGTCATACATATGACACTTCTATGACGATAATTGTGACAAAACCTGGTATCATCATAGATGTGGTGGGCTCCTACTTCTATGACAAAAAATCATGACAAAAAATGGGCTTTTCGTCCTAGGCAGGACAGAGACGCAGCTGCATGACATTCTTTGGGCCATCCATGACGGAAAAAACCATGGTAGAAGCAAGGGCGAGGAAAATTTTGGGGAGTTCCCGATTACGGTGGGAGGTCGGGGCCGAGCGATGTGCGTTTCTCTCATACACGTACGCGCGTGTGTGCGAGGCGTTGGCTCTAACTGAACCCGAGCAAGGCGTTGGGCTCTAACTGAACCCGAGCGATTGCACTGCAGGCTACACGTTACTGAACCCGAGCGATTCCTTCACTACTGCTGCTAACTGAAGCTGATCGATGCTGCCTCTGGGATGAACAGTGAGCGTTGCGGGGGGGGGGGGGGGTTGATGAACAGTGAGCAGTGGCGTTTCCTCTGGATGAACAGGACCCCGTGGTGTGGTGGAGGGCTGGATGAACAGTAGACGGTGGAGGGGTGCCCATGGAGGGGTGGTTGAACAGGACCCCGTGGTGTGGAGGGCTCGATGAACAGTAGACGGTGGAGGGGTGGTTGAACAGTAGCCGGTGGAGTAGCGCGCGGTGGAGGCTGGATGAACAGGAGCCCGTGGAGGCTGGAGGAGGTCGACGGTAGCCCGTGGAGGCTGGAGGAGGTCGACGGTGGAGATGAACAGTATCTCGTGGAGTTCCGTTTTGCGGTATGCCACACCCCTCCCGATGAACAGGACCCCCGTTTCGACCGTAGGAGGTCCGTTTCGTCCGTTTTGCGGTACGCCACACCCCTCCCGATCAACAGGACCCCCATTTCAACCGTAGGAGGTCTGTTTCCTCCGTTTTGCGGTACGCCACACCCCTCCCGATCAACAGGACCCCCGTTTCGACCATAGGAGGTCCGTTTCCTCCGTTCTGCAGTACGCCAGGCCTCATTTCCATCGCCTGTTCCGTCCAAGCCCTCCCGATGAACACGACCATGCATTCCGTTCCGACCCAACCGGTTGGCTCCCACGCATTCTGTTGCCTCCCGATGAACATGACACATTCCGTTGCCTCCCCATGAACACGATGCATTCCGTTGCCTCCCCATGAACACGACGACGACATTGTTTCTCTGTTCCGACCCAGCCATGTACACGAGCCCTGGCTGTACGTATGCGCGAGTAGGCGTTCGAGACCCCGCCCGTATGTACATATACGTGGCCGTATTTTCTTTCATGCACCTTGGCCGCTGTACGTACGTGTACATGCTACGTGTGCGCCTCTACTACGACATGTACGCGCCTCTACTACGACACGTGCGCGCCTCTACATCCACTAGTATATATGTACGTACACGTTCGCGACCAGAATGACAATGCTACATACGCTTCGACCAGGTGGGTCCCGACTATCAGACACTTCCTTGCCTGCGAAGATGTAGCTGGTGGGTCCCAGAAGTCAGGTGGCGAATCGTTTTTTTTGCCTGGACGCACTTCCTTGCATGCGAAGATGTAGCTGGTTGGTCCCAACAGTCAGGGGGAAACGTTTTTTTTGCGAAATACAGTGGCCCGTCCGACGGGTCCCAGCTGTCAGGTGGAGGAATAATTATTTTGTGCGTAATAAGGAGGCACTCCCTTGCTGCGGCCGTGGACCCAGCTGTTAGCCTCTCCACGTACAGTCCACGTCCGATGGAAGCCATTCCTTGACCAAGTTGACCACGCCGTGCCGAGAGCACAAAGGCGGTGGACGACGGCGAGGCCTAGGAAGGGGACGACACGGAGCCGGGGAAGACGCGGCAGTGGATGCCCACGCGTAGAGGAGTATGAGGGTTCACTCATTCGGCTGCGGTGTGAGGCTGCCATCGCCGCAGAATAACAGGGGGTGTGGGTGCGTAGAGGGATGGCCTAGCCAGCGGTGGGAGTAGTAGGGGCGGTGAGGCCTTCGCGGCATCACTGCCGGCCACGGGCGGCAGGAGCAGGCGACATGACTGGCGCTGCTTTGGGCGGCTGGAGCAAGAAGACCAGAGGTTGAAGAAGCACCACATACGGTCACTGGAGCTAGAATCGTTCATATATTGACTAAAGTTGACAAAGGCCTCCGTCCTAGTCAACTTAGTAGGCCCACAAGTCAGCCTCCCACCAAGGTGGGTCCTAGCTAGCAGGGGGTACTCATTTTTTGTGCGTAATAAGGAGGCACTTCCGGTGGGTCCGAGCTGACAGCGGGGGGAACGTTTTTTTTGCAAAATACGGTGGCCCGTCCTGTGGGACCTAGCAGTCAGGGGAAATGTTTTTTTCGCAAAATACTGGTGGCCCGTCCGGTGGGTCCCTGCTGCCAGGTGGAGGAATAATTATTTTCCGCGTAATAAGGAGGCACTTCCTTGCGGCTGCCGTGGACCCAGCTGTGAGCCTCTCCACGTACAGTACTCTTCCGATGGAAGTCGTTCGTTGACCACATTGACCACGCCGCGCCGAGAGCACCACGGCGGTGGACGACGGCGAGGCCTAGGAAGGGGACGACGCGGAGCTGGGGAAGACACGACAGTGGAAGCCCGCGCGGAGAGGAGTACAAGGGCTCACCAGTTTGGCTGCGGTGTGAGGCTGCCATCTCTGCAGAATAACAGGGGGTGTGGGTGAGTAGAGGGATGCCCTCGCCAGCGGTGGGAGTAGTAGGGGGCACTGAGGCCTGCGCGGCAGCACAGCCGGCTATGGGAGGTGGGAGTAGGCGGTCCCGCCGGCGCTGCTTTGGCGGCTGGAGCAAGAAGATCAGAGATTGAAGAAACACGACGGCCGTTGGATTGACATCCAACGGTTACGTCTGCTAGAATCGTTTGTTGACGTATATAATAACTAAAAAAATCTTGCATGCGCGTCAACTAAACAGGCCCACAAGTCAGACCACTCCCTCTTTTTTTAATAATTTATATATAGCTCATGGCAACTTCTTATGCAATTTATTGCAGTCGTTTTTTTGGTTGGCCAGGGCCAATTTCGCATATTTCTGTGGGTTCCAAACTATTTTTAATACCGAAATGTCGAGCCAGATTTAAAGTACTTTGAAGATATATTTAAATTAGGTTAATGCCCAGTGAAATAGGAATCTAAAAATGTGAAAAAATTCAGAAATTATAAAGTAATTGCCAATTTGTCATCTATTTTTATATTTACAACCCATTTCATATTTCCTTCACGATTTGCAGGCGTCTTGAAAGAGTTGCAGCCCATCAGGGCGTAGAAAAATAAGTAGGCCTGGATTGGGTATTCTTCAGAAAAAATAAACTGGGCTCATTTTCACAAAGAAAAAATAGATGGGCTGGTCACATGGTGAACATAAAATATAAGCCTGGGCTAGGCGGGCCACAACCCAGTTCAAACTCTGCTCCATCTCAACAATACCAAACAAAAAAAATACTGCTCGAGTAGTTACGTCCCAGGTGTCAGCCGATCTTGTGGTGTGCTCTTGTCTATTGACTATATACGCTCACAATGTCGTGGGTCCCAGATGTCAGGAACACACTAGGCGGAAGCATTTTATTTTTCCATATGCTGACGTGGTGGGCCCCTACTGTCATCCTCTCCACGTACTTCTGCCGATTCCTGTTGTTTGTTAACCATGTTGACAACGCGGGAGGGCGGCGCCACGGTGAGCGCACCAAAGCGCGCGGAGGACGTCGGCGTTAACGATTTAGGAGACAGTGGGGCGGCGATGCGTGCGCTGAGGCGCAGCCAGCCGTGGGAGGCGGAAGAAGGGGGGCCCCACCGGCGCTGGTTTGGTTTTGGCTGCTGGAGGAAGACAGGACTGAAGAAACACGACAAACTGTAAAAGCAGCAGGAGTACTTAACAACCTTAACTGAAACCAGCAGGGGCACTTAACAACCAAAGCCGAAAGCAGTATGAGTACTTATACAAGTTCAACCATACAAAGCACGCCTCGAACAGTGCTACTTTGCCTACAGTTAACCAAGGGTGAGGCCGACAAGCCCCAGGACAAGGCCCAGGCACCACCCCGCGCATCCACAACCTTCTGAAATCGGCTTCATCTCGCAACGTGGTCAATAAACAGGATATTTGCTTTAGAGCCATGGAAAAGCATGAACATAATCTTCTGTCCTATTCTCCAAGATGGATTGGCCTTCATTATTTGAGACCACCCATGAATAAGTATCTTTTCACCTCCAAGGGGAATTGAGTAGGTTGACATAAACATCATGTTGTGACCAAGCGCAAGTCTGACCCGACCATGGTCAGGCATCTGTATAGGAACAATAGAATTCGACAGTTCCTGTTTCAAGAAGATCACAGCTGTAAAACTGTGTATAAGCAATAGTTTATGAACAACATATATAACAGAAAACAGCTCGTACCATAAGTTTCTCGACATAGTTGGACCTGTTCAACGAGTGCAGCAGTGGCACACATATCCCACGTGGCCTTCCACCATTGAAACGCCCCACAAGGACCTCAAGATGATCAATAAAGTGTAGGAACTTGTGGATGTCGATCCAGTTAACTTCAGTGCCATTAGTAACAGCCGAGTTATTACAGAGTAACAAACGAGCAGATTGCTTAACTCTGAAAAAACCTACACGTGCCACCAATTATAAGAAAATATTAGTTAGAAGTAGCATCTTCGTGAGAGATTCGTTGCTACTTCTAAAGTTAAATTGTGATTAGTTAGACAAAATGGGTGGATTAAGAAGTAATCGAGGCAACAAGCAAGAACCGGATACAAAACTAACATGGATGAACAATTGGAACGATGTCGGGGTGGAAGATCGCAGTGAAGATGAGACCAGGTTCTGCTATTTCCATCAACATTCATGCGCCAACTTTCAGTCCGTAACACTTGAGAAAGTTTATCCAAGTTCGGCCATAAAAAAGCAGCGATCTTCTTGGTTCATGAACCCAACTCGGAACTTATATCCATGGCTTGTCTTCACTGTGACCATTAAACTAGTGTATTCAGTTATGGCAAGGCCGAGCATCTTGAGTACATGTGTTCTGGCAGAGCAAATAATACACTGCAGGAAAAATAATATGAGAACACAACATGTTCAAAAACCCCCACCCTCCCGGATAGAAAAGAGGATTCTAGGAACATACTGTGCGCGCTTTAAAATGTTGTGTTAGGATGAGAAGGAACAAGTGTGGCGTCTCGCCGAGGGCGCAGAAATCTGTAGGGTACTCGCACTTTGGGCCCTGCAAATGAAACACACTAGATTCAGTAGGAAGAAAAATGCATCAACGGCGGCGCCTGCCATCCTAGCATTACCTGCGACCAAGGGACTTGGATTTATCGGGGATGGATGAAGAATCCATACCTGGTTCTCCATGAGAAAACCCTATGCAATCGCCGAGAGGGGGTTTTATCTGAACAAGAAGACGAGGGAGAAGGGGATTCAGGACTAGTGAAATATTGCCGCTTCGTCCATCCATCTTACTACTAAAGCTGGAAAGGGGGGTTGTGATTTGACGGATCATTGGGCATTACTGCGGCGCTATGACCGGGGTGTGTCTACCGTGAAGTTGTGCACTCTGATTTGTGCATATGGAACGTGGATCCCATTGCCGGTTGCCCCACATATCAGCGAAAGGAAGTAGAAAGACATGAGTAACTAGTTACACATAAATATATTTTTTGACAGAGAGATACTCCCTCTGTAAAGAAATATACAAATCTTTTATATCACAGGCTCACCTTGCCGAGAAATATACTCCCTCTGCAATGCACGGGCATTATGGGGGTTCAGTTTTTTATGGGGGTTCAGCTGAGAATATAATACTCAGATAGGCTCACGGTTCTGGACGTTGGGCCGCAGGCCAACCCTGCATGTTTGGGGGCCCATGTGTTCTACCTCAGCGCTTTTCATATTGCAAGCGATCGGTACGTTGCTAGTTTTAGATGATGTCGCAAGGCGAATACACAAAATTGAATAAAGCACGGCGGCTGTTGGAATGAAATCGAATGACAGTTCCTAACCAGCAATCAGAGTTGCAATTCTATCAACGATATACCGTGTGATAAATAATACTGTCGTACTACTTATACACACATGACACTTGTTTCACCATGCCAGATTACTACATCAAAATCTCTCAGAGGATAGATCAGTTCGGCAGTTGCGTGCTGCTACTGAAGAATTTCAAAGTTGATTTGGACCAGCTCTCCTTGCCGAGAAAGTTCGATTTTGACATCATCCCCTACCGCGAGATATGATTTTGATTTGAACCTTGACCATGCTTTAGCATCAATCATCATGCGACCATCCTTTGTACTTATGGTATATTGAGCAGGTTCATTCACACCAAGGCTGCGCATGGTAAGAGAAACTTGGCCGCGGTCGCCCGCATTGTTGAACGACTCCCTCGTTGCTCTAGGAATTCTCTGTTTGCAAACAAGAAGACATACCCAAACAGTTAGATCAACATAGTGAATCATGTAAAACAACATGGAAAGAAAAAAGAACGAAGCACTTGGGCGGCCAATGCTTACCAAGAAGGTGGACATGTCGGTTTTTGTAAGGACTTTGGTATATGAAGTGCGAACTGCAGCCCAGTCTGTTGCCGGTGCAACTGCACGGGCCGGAGCAGATGCAAGTGCAAGTGTTGGTGCAGGTGCCGAAGTCACTGCTACTGCCGGAGATGGTGCTCCTTGTAGAGCTGGTGCCGGTGTCGGAGCAGGTGCCGGTGTTGCTGCCCGATCCTCCGATAGATCAGACTGATCTGCTGACGCGGTCGGTGCCCAATCCTCATCTGGATCAGACTGAGCTGCTGCCACTGTCAGTGCTAGAGCAACTGTTGGTGCTCGATCTGTGCGAGACAGCGGCGATCGTGTCTGGTCTGCTATGATCAGCTTTCTAACTTGACTAGGATCCGTGACCGTGATCCAATCTTTTTCTTCATTTCTTTTAAACGCGAGAAGGACTAATTGTGGAGTTATTGTTAAACCAAACTGCAGTTCATCATAGGGATTCAGCTTGTACTCAGACAACAGACTGATCCAATTTTTTCTAGTAGTATAAGTGATGGACAGTGCCTTCGTTACTGACACGACATAAGAAGTGAAACCTGCAAAAATAGCCATCATAGAGCAAACCAAACGGTTTATTCTGTGATGAATGTCACATGGAAAAACCTGCATCGTAAAATTGCAGGAAAAGAAAGAAAACATGACATTAAATCAATAAGATTTAGATAGTAAATCAATAAGATTTACTTGATGTGACACGAGTGAATCCTTACCAGGAAATCACTATGTTGAAGTACTAAACAGAAGATTGATCGTCCAACTACACGTGGCATGCAGGGGCCCCGCCTACTCCCACAAGCAGGACAGTCCAAAGGTCATGACAAATCGTATGGACCAAACATCCTTGGGACTGGAAATCCTGGTGGGTGCGATAAACCCTGCAATGCATACAGATATTGGAGTGTAACACTACTAGGAAAAAGGCTACTAGCAGTGCGGGTAAAATGGCTACTAGCAACGCGGGTACCGGCGCTACTAGTATCGCGCTACAACTAATAGTTAGTAGTAGCGCGGGTAAACCCAAGCTACTACTAACAAGTTAGTAGTAGCGCGGGTGCGAACCAACGCTACTAGTAATGAAATAGTAATAGCGCGGCTGATTTTTTCCCCACGCTACTACTAAAAAGTTAGTAGTAGCCCGGTTTCAAACCCACACTACTACTAATGAAGTAGTAGTACGCGTTTGGTTTTTCCCACGCTACTACTAACTAATTAGGAATTAAAAAAAATAAAAGCCATCAATTCCATTCTATGCATACAATTCCAACAACTAAAACAAACACATTGCAATAAACCAGCAGCATCACACATCATTACTAATCCAAGAATTGTCATGGTTTTCAGGCCTTCAATTAAAACACCTACACTTCTTGCCAAGTCACTTACTCCCAGCTAGTGCAAACACAGTTACAAGCAAACCAAAATGCATAAAAACACCAAACAATGGCATCTCTCCAAATGATCCAACCCCTCTGCATCCTTGCAAGCATCTTCACGATAAGCAAATCCGTAGGAAAAAGTCAACTTAGCATGTGCTCCCTCTGTCAACTCTCCAGAGTAGATTTTTGTGGTCACGTCCTTGCATGTTGGAAACAATCACTGGTTAAGATTACACTCTTTTGTAGAGGAAAGAATAGCTACTTTGGATTCAATAAGAAAAGGAACATTTATTTTGAACTGAAAAGAACAAGCAGGCAAGAATGCTATCAATCTTTTGGCTAGAATTTCACAAAATGCACCTGTCAAGTGTACTCTAACAATCGACGTGTCCCATCTCCTCATGATTAAGGACTTTAGCTGAGCCGACAACATGGAGCAAGATGTAGTCGTTTCCGAGCATGAACCCTTGGCTGTCATTAATGAATCTGCAACATCCATCATGCCCATTGTAAAATATGTTAGTTTCAGATAAGAAAAGAATTGAACTTTGAACATATGCAGCAAAAATGTTAGTCATCAGCAGCAAAAAAAGAAATATATTTTGTCATCAATGAACCTGCAACATCCATCATGCCCATTGTACAATATGTAGTCGTTTTTGCTGCTGATAAGAAAAGAATTGAACTCTGAACATATTTTGTCATCAACAACAAAAAAAGGAAATATATTTCACTAATTTTGGTGTTGCAACAATGTTTATACTTTACCACATTATAAGTCCTCACACCATCAACTATGACAAAATCTGAGAGTATAAGTCTGGTTACATTCACCCAAGTCCAAACATAAAATTTTGTCCAACATAGTACATCCCACTTTGATAATTTCATAGGATTTAATATACCTAACGAAACCTGACAAGTGATATGTGTTTAAGTATCTACAGAATAGCCTCTAAAATTGTCATGTTGTAACTTTATTTTAATACCACCTCTAACAGGGCCTAATCTACCATATCAAAATACTGTACCCAGGAACATATATTTCGGGACAGCAAACTAAACTGATGGCTGCTCTCAAACCGTACATCCAAACGACACAAATAAATACTCTAAATAAACCTTGGAACTTTATCTAAAACATATGTAAAGGGGCCAACTCAAAATTCTGAGCCTAGCTAACTCATTTTTCAGATATAAGCTTGCTGTCCAGATTTGACAGTGCAGTTTTTAACTGAACCAAGTTCAGTTTACAGCCAGAGTCACCCCACGATCCAGATTTTCTCTAAAAGGCAACCAACATCTCGCAATATTGCTCATTATAAGGGTTGTCGTCAGTTTTAAACATTTCCATCTGAGATGGGCTTAAGCCATAGAGGAATTGAGGAATGTTCTTGTAATTATCCATTACTGCAAGAAGGTTAAAAATAAAGCTTGAAGCCACTATGACCGGACCCTGAAACATGTGAATGGAATTACAAATCATAATAATAAGTATTTCGTCTAGAAAAATTAATGAAGTATAGGATCCTGATTTCTCAATGAATTTAAGCATGTGAGATTCAGATCAAGAACATTTTGTTTCTTGATGAATTTAAGCATGTGTTAGACACAAGCACAATTTTTGCCAATCAGTGATGTGAAAATAAAAACGAGGAGCAGAGCATTTACCTGAGAATCTGAAGACGCGGTCCCCTGTATTCTCTTCCTCTCCTCCTTAGAAATCAACGATTCCACCGGAACATAGACCTGCAACCAGTGGCCAAGCGTGACAAGCAACTAAGAAGGGGTCATTTTTCAAAATGAATGCAAAAAAGGATGTGCAACTCACAACATGTTGTGCTGATAGTTGTTCTTGTTCAACACTTTCTTTGCCTCTCTTTCATTTGTAAAAGGACTGCATGTTCTACTATTTCAAAAAAAATGTTACTTGTCTAAATCAGGACTGACTGAACTTATTCTTTGCACAAATGAGAAATCTGAAGCCCGCTGCTACTAGTACAACCTAAGCACTAACAACCAATGAGCAAGAAATATAATGCAGGAAGAAAAGAATACATCCATCTGAAGCCCTTCACATGAACCAGATCCTCTTACATGTGCAGAATATCAACATTGGCCAACTAAAGTCAGACCTATTAGTGGGTCACAAACATGGATTTCACACGCAGGTCAGCAGTAAATCACGCATCTACGCTAGGTGAAGAGGGATTGAGACAGGAGAAAGTTACCATCTGGACGTTGTAGATGATCAGCCTCTCGAACCACGGGATGACGATGTGAGTCCCCTCGGGGTAGACCTGCACGGAGCAGACCCAGAAATCAAATGCGCCCTTCATTTTGCAAACAAAACAAAAAAAGCCCAGTATCCAATTTCTTCACATACTCTACATAAATGAATAGCACCAGTCAAATTCAACGGTAAGTGACAGGATGCGGGACCATTGACATGTCCGAACTGGTCGAAGATCTTGCAAGGTGATGTTTGGAATCACTTATACAGAGTTAGTTCTTGGGTTTGTGTTAAGCAAAACAAAACCTAGCCACTGTTATGATTGTGAAGTGTGATAAGTTAAACCTGTTCATGGAGCAATTATCCTAACATTTGATCTGGCAAGGAAGAGAAATCGCCACACTTGCATTTCTAGGTATGCAATATGTACATAATAATACTGTATAAGCCACTTGATTAAGAGATGTTTTCCTGCTTTGCCACCTCATAGATGTTGAAAAAAAAAGTCTTGACAGCAAGGAAACTTCAAATGATACTTCCATGGCATGACAAATGAATGACTTCCCTGCACAAATTGTACTTCTACTGGACATTGGGTGGCATCTTGAACTCACTCCTAAGGTCGCAGCACATCCTATATTCCTAGAGATTATAGAAATATTAAAACTAGACAACACAAAAATGTCCCGGTGGGTGGATGTACCTCTAGCAGTCTCCCCTCTTCCACGAGTTGCTCATACCTGTCAGCCATTAAAAATGTTGTCATGCACATATAATTCAGGCGAGAGCAAGGCCAAAAATCCATCAATGCAAGTGCAATTCAGCCCATTTACAGCAAGACGAATCTCACGGGCGCCGAGTTCAGCAGGCCCCTCCAATTACAAGCATCAAACCGCAGGTCGATGAGTAGAACCACAACCCGAACAAGCGCACTCTGGCCTCAGCAGTGCGACCGCCCTCGCCAGCAGCAGAAACCAAATGAAACCAAGAAAGTCGTTACGGTAGTAGAGAGAGGAAAGAAGCAGGCTGGGGGGAGGAGAGGGGGGTGGGGGGATTCGGGGCTCACTGCGAGAGGTGGGACGGGGAGAGGACGTTGGAGGGGCGGAGGCAGGAGAAGATCCAGGCGAGCAGCGGGTGCGCCTCCTCGTACTGGAAGAGCCACTCGAGCGGGCCTCCGGCGGGCCGTCGGCATCGGCGGCGGGCAAGAGGGAGCCCTCCCCGCGCCGTGCCGTGCTCGGAGAAGGGGGCCCCTAGCTAGGGTTTGGGGCCGGCACAAGGGCACGGCGAGGAGGAGGATCCGCGCGTGAGGTGGGGGGTGTCGGCGGTGGGGTTGGGGGAGAGGAGGTCATCAGTGTCGGCGATGGCGGCGGGGTTGGTTGGGGGAAACATGGGGAGTGGAGGACGAGGAGCGGCGTCGGGGAGAGACAGAGCAGGGATGAGAGGCTGAGGTGGGGCGGCGAGGAGATAACTTAGCAGTAGCGAGGGTTATAAAACCGCGCTGCTACTATCAACTAAGTAATAGCGTGGGTTTATAACCGGCGCTACTACTATGACTGGTCCCGAGGGGCACGGTGAAAATCATTTAGCAGTAGCGAGGGTTATAAACCCGCGCTGCTACTATCAACTTAGTAGTAGCGAGGGTTATAAACCCACGCTACTACTAAGTAGCAGAAGCGCCTTATTATAAAGCGCGCTGCTGGTAAAATTCTGTGTATAGGCTTTTCCCTAGTAGTGTAACCATAATTGATAAACCGTCCTCACAAAAAATATGATCTGGATACTTCAAAATATACAGACTGAATTGAGTGGACAGACATTAACATAGATCGTTCTCATGACTGACCACACACCAAAATCGGCAGTACTAATGAACAATACAGGGTTCACAAACACAAATCAAGTACCGAACAATAGTATTTACTATAGACAAGCAAAGTTGCACTAACTAAACTCTGCAGACTATTTCTTGTCACCGACCTACGGGAGGAACCCCGCATAACTGACTAGGCCATGGACTTCGTGTGAGATGTCTACATGCACCATCACCATCTTGTCAACCTTGGAGAAGCTAACAGAGTGGTCTTTCCACTCATAAACATGATGATGAAGACAGGCCGCATCAGATTTGTTGGGAAGCTTTACAAGAACCACACCCTTCATAATCGAAGCACAGCCAGGAAATTGTTGTGGTCAAGTACAGCCTCGAGAACATGCCTGACAACAATGCTACATGAAAACACTAGTTCAGGACACGTGGCGACAAGGACACATCAGCTGGATAGTTCAGAAGTAGAACTCATCATCAGGTCTTCCAGTTCACACGGCATGACTTTGAGAACTTCATCTCCACCGCGGACCTAGTTCTAATTCAAACAAAAACCATATTTTATTACTACCTCCGTTCAGAAATATAAGATGATTTTCGATATTATACTCCATATATGACTACATATACACACAGAAATGAGTGAACAAAGACACTAGAACATGTATTAAGTCACATTTTAGTATTAGATACATCCGCATCTAGACAAATCTATGACAAGAAATTTGGGACAGAGGGAGTAGTTGAAAGTAATCTATAAGAAATTAGTGTCAACCTCTCGCATGTTTTGGTCAAAAGAGGAATTTAGAACCGTCATTTGGCACACTAAAATCACATGCAAGATCACCCAAAAAGTTGTACTACCAGTACTAGTACTGCGTGTTAGATGAAAAAACATGATCAAGATCGAGAAAAAGATCGCCAACAAGAGACATTACCTGGACTTGCTTAATGAGGGATCCCGGAGAGGGGGGCTTGGACAGGGCGATGGCTTTGAGCTTGTCTGTGGTAGTCTCGGCGGGGTGCTTGCACTTCTTCGTACCATGAGCCTCGACGGTTTTGGTCAGAGCCATAGACATCACGTCGGCCGGTGCTCCGGTGTCCATCCAAGAGAGGAAGCTGAGAGAGAAGAGTGAAAGGAGGTACGAGATGAGGGAGAAGCGAAGCGAGTGGGGGTTTTCTTCAAGAGAGGAAGCTGAGAGAGAAGAGTGAAATGATGGTTGCTTCATCCGTCCAACTTATTGCTGGAAAGGAGGGGGTTTTGTGATTTGATGGCTCATTGGGCATTACTACGGCGGTTCGATCGGGGTAGTCTACCATCACTCTACTACGGAGTAATTTAGTGCGTGGCTGGTGGACCCAGGTGCTGGCTGTCCCACACGTCGGCAAAAGTGAGTAATTTAGTGCATGGCTGGATGAGGATCCGCACGGTAGAGCGTGTCCACTGTTTTATGAAGAAGAAAAATGATTACAGCAAGCGTTTCCACTCTTACGACGGAGGAGTGCAAAACACGGGAACCACTTGAACATACACAGTGCTCCTACTACTAGGCATGTGTAGTGGTTCATACGTCAGTACTACACAATCTTGTTGCTAGTGTAGTAAGATATGGCGATAACAAATGATGTTGTGCGCATGTCAACTACTCCTATATGTAACATAGTACTGCTTTTTGACTGTCCGGTCGAGAATGAACGGTGAGATCAATGTTAATAGAACTAGGTCCACAGCGCATGGAGAGTACGGTGCTACAGTACTCCACGAAACATGAACCATATGAAGCACGGATAGTGTTAGGCAGGATGTATGAAGGGTGCACGGGATGGGAGCAAAAGTTCCCTTCTCGTCCCACTTTTTGGTGTTTGGTAGAGTGCATGAAGGGTGCATGAGTCCACACAAGTAGGTTGACAAAAATACACGAAGAGGAAACAACTATATTGAGATAAGAATGCAACCAAACACACCCACACGCTTTGTGCTACAGTGACTGATCTACACCGTCTGAGTTTGATCCAACGGCCATGTTGCGCCGAGACATGGACATGCCCATGCAGAGGGCGCCTAAACACCACCGAGGCGCACGACATTGGTGATGCAGGGTGCAACCGCCCGCTCCCGGTCGACGGGAGCCAGTGTCAGGCGCCTCACCTCGGACTCCGTGATCTGCTGCGCCGCCATGGCACCAGGTAGAAGCAATGGGGAGAGAAGCAAAGGGGGCGAAACGGTTCAAAGGCAATGCAATCTACGGGAAGGCGGAGGGAGCGGGGAATCTATTGGTTTTCACCATGGTAAAACACTAGTCGACGACTTCTCACATCACGGAGCAGTGGGTTTTTACAGGCGGAGTCATCGTGACTAATTGCTGCCGCGCCTGCTCCCGTCAATCAAAAAATTAAAAATCCTGCCACGCCTGCTCCCATCAATCAAAAAATTAAAAATCCTGCCGCACCCAAAGACCAGAGCAACACCGCGGTGGATATTTAAATTTACCTGCCGGCAAGTAGATAAAAAAAGGGGTGAAAAAACAAATGTGGCGGCGGCCTAGCTAATCGGTCGAACTAGCCCACCTAGCTAGCCACCGTGCTTCACTGATGTACTTGGCGGGAAAGGTGGTCTTTCGTGATTTGACGACTCATTTACTTGCTTCGGCGCTACGACCGAAGAGGACCCAGAAAATGTGCGGTAGGGCGTCCCACGCCAGGAAGAATATATGCGTGCACCACCCGGGAGGACCCCGAAACCGCGCTGTAGGGTGTGCCACGTCTCGGCACGGAGGAAAAATGTGCGTGTAAAAATATACTGTATCGGACATAGTACCTATGGTTCAACCTCGGGACCCAGCCAGTCGGTCGAAAACACCCCACTAGCCACACAACTTCATCATGCAAACGTGGCACGGAGGATAGATGTGGTTAGCTCCGTCTCGACCAGCCACAACGTCTCTTGTTCTATGCGATGCTTCTATTTTCCAAGCTTTTTTAGTTGTAATAACACCACGGCAAGCTAGCGCCGCTCTTCGTGTGTGCCCGTGCAAAGGTTAGACAATGGAGAGAAGAGAGATTGAGATCGCAGACCTGGGACCCACCAGTAAGTGAGACAATGGTCATGCACGTGTTGATGAGGCACTCCCTCTACTCTACTCAACGCAAGTACTGTATAAAATCAAGTTATGGGACAAAGCCAACAACCGTTCGTTTTTTCAGGCTATCGACTTACGCTTTGTAGTCCAGGTTGCCAGTTCGAATCTCGTCTTTTAGATTTGTTAGTTTTAGGTCCAAATTTGATTAAAGACAAGTGGCACCCCCGTGTGTTGTTCTGATATTTCAGTGTAGGATGGTTTTTTTGAACAAACACTTTGCGCGGTTAGATAAGTAACGACACGAGTTACACGTTTTTTTGCAAGTTTACGAACAAAAATGACAGTGGCCTAGAATATCACATCCACCCCGGAGCTTAGATACTATGGTGATACGAGTTTTTACACCGTTGGAAGTGAGATCCAATGGCTTGGGAGTAGTCTCTGTAATTATGCGCAATTTCCAAACTCTCCAAAGGTTTTTTTGCAAATAAAACATTCAGGCCTCATGTGTGCCGCTACATCTTCGATCCAACGGCTCCTCGGTGCTCATATTAGGTGCTCCCCGTAGCATAAATACCCGCTATGGTGATATGAGCATCTAGGTCGTATGATCAGTGATCAGATGGCACATGCGTAGTACTTGTACTTTCTGCGCATTTCCCAAACTCTATCAGCCGTATATTGCAAAAACATTCAAAAGTCCTACTGTGGGCCGTTAGATCTCAGTGAACTCGTATCACCATAGAATCTACGGTGCAGGAGCACCTCATACTCTCCCGTATGAGAAAACATAAGGTGCTATCGTAGCTTGGATGCTATGGTGATACAAGCTTGGAGGTCGTTTGATCTAAGATCCAATGGCATCTGAGCAGTCTTTGTGCTTGTAAGCAGTGGCCGAACTCTTTTGGGGCTTTTCTACAAAAAACCATTCGAACCACCGAGGAGGTGTTGGGTCACAAATCCAACGCCTCCGAAGAGCTTGTATCACCAAAGCATCTAAGGTGTGGTAGCACATGATATTCTTACATACAGGAGAATATGATGTCCTCCTTCATCTTAGATGCTATGGTGATACGAGCTTCGAGGTCGTTGGATATGGGATCAAAGGGCATCTAAGTAGTTTTTGTACAAATTGTGTGCAATTCTCAAACTCATCAAGGTTTCCTGCAAAAATATTAAGACACATCATGTGAGCTACTATATCTCAGATCTACAAAGCTCCTAGCAACTCGTATCGGCATATAACATCTAAGGTATGGGGGAACATGATATTCTCCCGGGGAGGAGGGTGGGGGTGCACAA
Organism: Triticum aestivum; assembly: GCF_018294505.1. Taxonomy (NCBI): domain Eukaryota; kingdom Viridiplantae; phylum Streptophyta; class Magnoliopsida; order Poales; family Poaceae; genus Triticum; species Triticum aestivum. The sequence goes on from NC_057803.1 coordinate 47,223,527, forward strand.
CCAATCGGTGGTTGGGAGGGTGGGGACAAATATAATCTAAACAACCCCAAACAGAGCTCCACAATTTTATCTAAGGTCGAGGGGTTGACCCCCGACAGTCATAGCTCCACCTAAACACAACATTTGCATGTACTATAGTACTAGAATTAATATTCATGTTTCAATTTCATGTTCATTTTAAATATTGAACTGAGGACCATGGATGTCTTACATTTTAATCCCTTCGTTCCTAAATATTAGTCTTTTTAGAGGCTTCAAATGGACTGGCCCATACGGATGTATATAGACATATTTTAGAGTCTAGATTCACTCATTTTGCTCCGTATGTAGTCACTTGTTGAACTCTCTAAAAGACTAATATTTAGGAATAGAAGGAGTATTTTTGAGTTCGTGTCATACATGCATGGTTTTAAAAAATAGATGCACTATACTTATTGGATTGTTGTTGTGTTCGTGCGTGTGTGTCTCTGTGTGTGTGTGTGTGGTCATATGCTTCATACATACAAAGTTTTCTCACCTCCATATTGTTCATCTTTTAAATTTGAATTTGCATTGGAAAACTTACTCGGGATACCATGAAATGTGAAATCCATGTTGAGATCACTATATCACAAACTCACTCTAATTCAACAACTCGTCATAAATCAATTACCACGTTGAGATTAGTATTTGCAAGGAAAATACGGGTATTGTAATACACATAGATTCGTTCGGCAATTTAAAAGGTTCCTTTCGTATTCTCGAATGGTAGGACCCAACGGCGTACCAGCCAGACCTTGGCTCGTGTTGATCCTAAAAAACCGGGCTCGTGTCCTTCGGTGGCGTGCGTGGTATGCACATTAGGCAACCCCAACCAATCGAGCCTCAGCGTTTCAAGTAGAAATATCTAGCGGCCAGAATTCCAGCCCTAGGAAATTCCCCTCATGTCCTCGGTCCATAATGACTACCGATGAACAATGGAGGGATGCTTTAGCAACTAGACAACGTTACCTACCGTGTCGAGCACGGTTCAATTCCCTCGGTCGCCGCTCGTCAAGGTCACCCGTCAACTCCATTGCCTAGTACTACTAATACTACACCAGGATGAGCACAGAATTGAGCCCGTTTGTTCGTGCCAAGTACTTGAGTTAATATATCAGGCAATGCACTAGTACGGAGAGATTATCCTTTTACTCTGCATATATAACTTGTCTGAAGTCTAACTAAGCAAAATGTTTGACCAAATCCTTTCTTAAGAAATACAACAAGACAGATGTACGGCTTGAAAATTTATTGCATGCTGCAGGTTATGATATTGTTTCGAATCATGGATCTTAAATTTCAAAAAATCCAAAAGTGAGCATAAATTCTTGAAATTAAGCATGGTCACGTGATATGGCACAAATATTACTTCATAAGTTTTTTCTTCAATTTGAGACATGCTGCTTATGACAAGTTGCACAAATGAAGAGCCAAGGTATTTTGGAACAAAGACCTATCATGTTAAGGCGAACGCTTTCACTATTGAAACCGTGGGCGTTTACGTGCCGCCACGAGTCCCCGCTTCTCATCGGTAGGTGTCGTCCGAGAAAGCGTGTGAGTCGACGGTAGGCGTGCGAGCATTCCACTATGCCGGTTGTCAGGGAGGCGTGCGAGAAAACCGCTGTGCAGGCTCACCGGGAGGCGAGCCCTTTGACCAGGCTCCGCCGCCCACCGTCATCCCAACTGCTCCCACTTTTAATGTCGCCGGCGCTGCAATTTAAAATCAACCCCGCACTACCCGGTATCGCTACAATCCTCTCTCTTCCTCTCCGATAATCCTGTTGTCTACCTCCAACTAGCCTGACCTAAACGTACGCCTTGCCGCATCACGATGGTCTGCCCTTAGTGTTCCAGTTTCCTGAGGAAGACACCCAACCGGAGTCTCAAGAACATAAGGCGCTTTGGGACCAGCTTGAACTGGCCCTGCGGGAAGACTGAAGGAAATATGCCCTAGAGGCAATAATAAATTTATTATTTATTTCCTTATTTCATGATAAATGTTTATTATTCATGCTAGAATTGTATTAACCGGAAACATAATACATGTGTGAATACATAGACAAACAGAGTGTCACTAGTATGCCTCTACTTGACTAGCTCGTTAATCAAAGATGGTTATGTTTCCTAACCATGGACAAAGAGTTGTTATTTGATTAACGGGATCACGTCATTAGGAGAATGTTGTGATTGACATGACCCATTCCGTTAGCTTAGCACTTGATCATTTAGTATGTTGCTATTGCTTTCTTCATGACTTATACATGTTCCTATGACTATGAGATTATGCAACTCCCGTTTACCGGAGGAACACTTTGTGTTCTACCAAACGTCACAACGTAACTGGGTGATTATAAAGGTGCTCTACAGGTGTCTCCGAAGGTACTTGTTGGGTTGGCGTATTTCGAGATCAGGATTTGTCACTCCGATTATCGAAGAGGTATCTCTGGGCCCTCTCGGTAATGCACATCACTTAAGCCTTGCAAGCATTGCAACTAATAAGTTAGTTGCAATATGATGTATTACATAACGAGTAAAGAGACTTGCCAGTAACGAGATTGAACTAGGTATTGAGATACCGACGATCGAATCTTGGGCAAGTAACATATCGATGACAAAGGGAACAACGTATGTTGTTATGCGGTCTGACCGATAAAGATCTTCATAGAATATGTAGGAGCCAATATGAGCATCCAGGTTCCGCTATTGGTTATTGACCGGAGACATGTCTCGGTCATGTCTATATTGTTCTCGAACCCGTAGGGTCCGCACGCTTAATGTTATGATGACAGTTTCATTATGAGTTTATATATTTTGATGTACCGAAGGTTGTTCGGAGTCCCAGATATGATCACGGACATGACGAGGAGTCTCGAAATGGCCGAGACATAAAGATCGATATATTAGACGGCTATATTCGGACACCGGAAGTGTTTCGGGTGATTTCGGAGAAAACCGGAGTGCCAGAAGGGTTACCGGAACCCCCCAGGGAAGTATTGGGCCTTAGTGGGCCTGAGGGGAGAGAGAGGGTAGCAGCCCAGGAGGTGGCGCGCCCCCTCCCATGGGGAGTCCGAATTGGACTAGGGGAGGGGGGCGCGGCCCCTCTTTCCCTCTCCCTCTCCCTTTCTTTCCTTCCCCTTTCTCTCTTCCTCGTTGGACTAGGAAAGGGGAGTCCTACTCCTACTAGGAGGAGGACTCCCCTTTCCTTGGCGCGCCGGAAGGGCCGGCCGGCCTCTCCCCCTTGCTCCTTTATATACAGGGGCAGGGGGGCACCTCTAGACACACAAGTTGATCTTCGTGATCATTCTCTTAGCCGTGTGCGGTGCCCCCCTCCACCATAATCCTCGATAATATTGTAGCGGTGCTGAGGCGAAGCCCTGCGACGGTAGAACATCAAGATCGTCACCACGCTGTCGTATTAACGGAACTCTTCCCTGACACATTGCTGGATCGGAGTCCGGGGATCATCATCGAGCTGAACGTGTGCTAGAACTCGGAGGTGCCGTAGTTTCGGTGCTTGATCGGTCGGGCCGTGAAGACGTACGACTACATCAACCGCGTTGTGCTAACGCTTCCACTTCCGGTTTACGAGGGTACGTAGACAACACTCTCCCCTCTTGTTGCTATGCATCACCATGATCTTGCGTGTGCGTAGGAATTTTTTTGAAATTACTATGTTCTACAACAGTGGCATCCGAGCCTAGGTTTTATGCGTTGATGTTATGAACGAGTAGAACACAAGTGAGTTGTGGGCGATATAAGTCATACTGCTTACCAGCATGTCATACTTTGGTTCGGCGATATTGTTGGATGAAGCGGCCCGAACCAACATTATGCGTACACTTACGCGAGACTGGTTCTACCGACGTGCTTTTCACACAGGTGGCTGGCGGGTTTCAGTTTCTCCAACTTTAGTTGAATCGAGTGTGGCTACGCCCGGTCCTTGAGAAGGTTAAAACATCACTAACTTGACAAACTATCGTTGTGGTTTTGATGCATAGGTAAGAACAGTTCTTGCTCAGCCTGTAGCAGCCACGTAAAACTTGCAACAACAAAGTAGAGGATGTCTAACTTGTTTTTGCAGGGCATGTTGTGATGTGATATGGTCAAGACGTGATGAGATATAAGTTGTTGTATGAGATGATCATGTTTTGTTGAAGTTATCGGCAATTGGCAGAAGCCTTATGGTTGTCTCTTTATTGCATAAGATGCAAGTGCCAAATAATTGCTTTACTTTATCGCTATGCGATAGTAATAGTTGCAATAGCAATAGTTGGCGAGATGATCATGCGACGACACATTGATATAGATCAAGATGATGGAGATCATGGTGTCATGCCGGTGACGATGGAGATCATGAATATGCTTTGGAGATAGAGATCAAAGGCACAAGATGATGATGGCCATATCATGTCACAATTTTTTATTGCATGTGATGTTTATCTTTTATACATCTTACTTTGCTTAGTTATGACGATAGCATTATAAGATGATCTCTCACTAAATTTCAAGATAAAAGTGTTCTCCCTGAGTATGCATCGTTGCCAAAGTTCGTCGTGCCCAGACACCACGTGATGATCGGGTGTGATAAGCTCTACGTCCATCTACAACGGGTGCAAGCCAGTTTTGCACACGCAGAATACTTAGGTTAAACTTGACGAGCCTAGCATATGCAAATATGGCCTCGGAACACTGAGACCGAAAGGTCGAGCATGAATCATATAGTAGATATGATCAACATAATGATGTTCACCATTGAAAGCTATTCCAATTCACGTGATGATCGGTTATGGTTTAGTTGATTTGGATCACGTGATCACTTAGATGATTAGAGGGATGTATATCTAAGTGGGAGTTCTTAAGTAATATGATTAATTGAACTTTAATTTATCATGAACTTAGTCCTGGTAGTATTAGCATATCTATGTTGTAGATCAATAGCTCGCGTTTAGCTCCCCTGTTTTATTTTGATATGTTTCTAGAGAAAACTAAGTTGAAAGATGTTAGTAGCAATGATGCGGATTGGATCCGTGATCTGAGGTTTATCCTCATTGCTGCACAGAAGAATTATGTCTTTGATGCACCGCTAGGTGACAAACCTATTGCAGGAGCAGATGCAGATGTTATGAACATTTGGCTAGCTCAATATGATGACTACTTGATAGTTTAGTGCACCATGCTTAAACGTCTTAGAATCGGGACTTCAAAGACGTTTTGAACGTCATGGGCCATATGAGATGTTCCAGGAGTTGAAGTTAATATTTCAAGCAAATACCCGAGTTGCGAGATATGAAGTCTCCAACAAGTTCTATAGCTAAAAGATGGAGGAGAATAGCTCAAGCAGTGAGCATGTGCTCAGATTGTCTGGGTACTACAATCACTTGAATCAAGTGGGAGTTAATCTTCCAGATAAAATAGTGATTGGCAGAATTCTCTAGTCACCATCACCAAGTTAGTAGAACTTCGTGATGAACTATGATATGCAAGGGATAACAGAAACGATTCCCAACCTCTTCGTGATGCTGAAATCGACGAAGGTAGAAATCAAGAAAAGCCTCAAGTGTTGATGGTAAACAAAACCACTAGTTTCAAGTAAAGGGACAAAGGGCAGAAAGGGGAACTTCAAGAAGAACGGCAAGCAAGTTGCTGCTCAAGTGAAAAACCCAAGTCTGGACCTAAGCCTGAAACTGAGTTCTTCTACTACAAAGGGATTGGTCACTGGAAGCGGAACTACCCCAAGTAATTGGCAGATAAGAAGGATGGCAAAGTGAACATAGGTATATTTGATATACATGTTATTGATGTGTACTTTACTAGTGTTTATAGCAACCCCTCAGTATTTGATACTAGTCCAGTTACTAAGAATAGTAACTCGAAACGGGAGTTGCAGAATGAACAGAGACTAGTTAAGGGTGAAGTGACGATGTGTATTGGAAATGGTTCCAAGATTGATGTGATCATCATCGCACACTCCCTATACTTTCGGGATTAGTGTTAAACCTAAAATAAATGTTATTTAGTGTTTGCGTTGAGCATGAATATGATTGGATCATGTTTATTGCAATACGGTTATTCATGTAAGTTAGATAATAATTGTTGTTCTGTTTACATGAATAAAACCTTCTATGGTCATACACCCAATGAAAATGGTTTGTTGGATCTCGATCGTGGTGATACACATTTTCATAATATTTAAGCCAAAATATGCAAAGTTAATAATGATAGTGCAATTTATTTGTGCACTGCCGTTTAGGTCATATTGGTGTAAAGCGCATGAAGAAAATCCATGTTGATGGACTTTTGGAATCATTTGATTATGAATCAGTTGATGCCTGTGAACCATGCCTCATGGGCAAGATGACTAAGACTCTGTTCTCCGAAACAATGGAGCGAGCAAAAGATTTGTTGGAAATCATGCATACTGATGTATGTGGTCCGATGAATATTGAGGCTCGCGGTAGGTATCATTATTTTCTGATCTTCACAGATGATTTGAGCAGATATGAGTATATCTACTTGATGAAACACAAGTCTGAAACATTTGAAAAGTTCAAAGAATTTCAGAGTGAAGTGGAGAATCGTCGTAACAAAAATAAAAGTTTCTACGATATGACCGCAGAAATAAAATATTTGAGTTACGAGTTTGGCCTTCAGTTAAAACAATGTGAAATAGTTTCACTACTCACGCCACCTGGAACACCACAGTGTAATGGTGTGTCCGAATGTCATAACCATACTTTATTAGATATGGTGCGATCTATGATGTCTCTTACCGATCTACCACTATCATTTTAGGGTTATGCATTAGAGACAGCTGCATTCACGTTAAATAGGGCACCATCTAAATCCGTTGAGACGACACCGTATGAACTATGGTTTGGCAAGAAACCTAAGCTGTCGTTTCTTAAAGTTTGAGGTTGCAATACTTATGTGAAAAAGTTTCAACCTAATAAGCTCAAACCCAAATCGAAGAAATGTGTCTTCATAGGATACCCAAAAGAAAATGTTGGGTACACCTTCTATCACATATCCGAAGGCAAGATATTCGTTGCTTTGAATGGATCCTTTCTAGAGAAGGAGTTTCTCTCGAAAGAAGTGAGTGGGAGGAAAGTAGAACTTGATGAGGTAACTATACCTGCTCCCTTATTGGAAAGTAGTTCATCACATAAATCTGTTCCTATGACTACTACACCAATTAGTGAGGAAGCTAATGATGATGATCATGTAACTTCAGATCAAGTTACTACTGAACCTCGTAGGTAAACCAGAGTGAGATCTGCACCAGAGTGGTACGGTAATCCTGTTCTGGAAGTCATGTTACTAGACCATGACGAACTTGCGAACTATGAGGAAGCAATGATGAGCCCAGATTCCGCGAAATGGTTTGAGGCCATGAAATCTGAGATGAGATCCATGTATGAGAACAAAGTATGGACTTTGATTGACTTGCCCAATGATCGGCGAGTCATTGAGATTAAATGGATCTTCAAGAGGAAGACGGATGCTGATAGTAGTGTTACTATCTACAAAGCTAGAATTGTCGCAAAAGGTTTTCGACAAGTCCAAGGTGTTGACTACAATGAGAGTTTCTCACTCGTATCTATGCTTAAGTCTGTCTGAATCATGTTTGCAATTGCCACATTTTATGAAATCTGGCAAATGGATAAACAAAACTGCATTCCTTAACGGATTTATTAAAGAAGAGTTGTATATGATGCAACCAGAAGGTTTTGTCAATCCTAAAGGTGCTAACAAAATATGCAAGCTCCAGCGATCCATCTATGGACTGGTGCAAGCATCTCGGAGTTGGAATATATGCTTTGATAAGTTGATCAAAGCATATAGTTTTATACAGACTTGCGGTGAAGCCTGTATTTACAAGAAAGTCAGTGGGAGCACTACAACATTTCTGATAAAGATATGTGTATGACATATTGTTGATCGGAGATAATGTAGATTTATTCTGCAAAGCATAAAGGAATGTTTGAAAGGAGTTTTTCAAAGAAAGACCTCGGTGAAGCTGCTTACATATTGAGCATCAAGATCTATAGAGATAGATCAAGACGCTTGATAAGTTTTTCAATGAGTACATACCTTGACAAGATTTTGAAGTAGTTCAAAATGGAACAATCAAAGAAAGAGTTCTTTCCTGTGTTACAAGGTGTGAAATTGAGTAAGACTCAAAACCTGACCACAGCAGAAAATAGAAAGAGAATGAAAGTCATTCCCTATGCCTCAACCATAGGTTCTACAAAGTATGCCATGCTGTATACCAGATCTATTGTATACCCTACCACTGAGTTTGGCAAGGGAGTACAATAGTGATCTAGGAGTAGATCATTGGACTGCGTAAAAATTATCCTTAGTGGAATAAAGGATATGTTTCTCGATTATGGAGGTGACAAAAAGGTTCGTCGTAAAGGGTTACGTTGATGCAAGTTTTTGACACTAATCCAGATGATTCTAAGTCTCAATCTGGATACATATTGAAAGTGGGAGCAATTAGCTAGAGTAGCTCCGTGCAAAGCATTGTAGACATAGAAATTTGCAAAATACATACGGATCTGAATTTGGCAGACCCGTTGACTAAATTTCTCTCACAAGCAAAACATGATCACTCTTTGGGTGTTAATCACATAGCGATGTGAACTAGATTATTGAATCTAGTAAACCCTTTGGGTGTTAGTCACATGGAGATGTGAACTAATCACATAAAGATGTGAACTATTGGTGTTAAATCACATGGTGATGTGAACTAGATTATTGACTCTAGTGCAAGTGGGAGACTGAAGGAAATGTGCCCTAGAGGCAATAATAAAGTTATTATTTATTTCCTTATTTCATGATAAATGTTTATTATTCATGCTAGAATTGTATTAACCGGAAACATAATACATGTGTGAATACATAGACAAACAGAGTGTCACTAGTATGCCTCTACTTGACTAGCTCGTTAATCAAAGATGGTTATGTTTCCTAACCATGGACAAAGAGTTGTTATTTGATTAATGGGATCACATCATTAGGAGAATGATGTGATTGACATGACCCATTCCGTTAGCTTAGCACTTGATCATTTAGTATGTTGCTACTGCTTTCTTCATGACTTATACATGTTCCTATGACTATGAGATTATGCAACTCCCGTTTACCGGAGGAACACTTTGTGTGCTACCAAACGTCACAACGTAACTGGGTGATTATAAAGGTGCTCTATAGGTGTCTCCGAAGGTACTTGTTGGGTTGGCGTATTTCGAGATTAGGATTTGTCACTCCGATTGTCGGAGAGGTATCTCTGGGCCCTCTCGGTAACGCACATCACTTTAAGCCTTGCAAGCATTGCAACTAATAAGTTAGTTGCAAGATGATGTATTACAGAACGAGTAAAGAGACTTGCCAGTAACGAGATTGAACTAGGTATTGAGATATCGACAATCGAATCTCGGGCAAGTAACATACCGATGACAAAGGGAACAACGCATGTTGTTATGCGGTTTGACCGATAAAGATCTTCGTAGAATATGTAGGAGCCAATATGAGCATCCAGGTTCCGCTATTGGTTATTGACCGGAGACGTGTCTCGGTCATGTCTACATTGTTCTCGAACCCGTAGGGTCCGCACACTTAACGTTACGATGACAGTTTCATTATGAGTTTATATATTTTGATGTACCGAAGGTTGTTTGGAGTCCCGGATATGATCACGGACATGACGAGGAGTCTCGAAATGGTCGAGACATAAAGATCGATATATTGGACGGCTATATTCAGACACCGGAAGTGTTTTGGGTGATTTCGGAGAAAACCGGAGTGCCGGAAGGGTTACCAGAACCCCCCGGGGAAGTATTGGGCCTTAGTGGGCCTGAGGGGAGAGAGAGGGCAGCAGCCCAGGAGGTGGCGCGCCCCCTCCCATGGGGAGTCCGAATTGGACTAGGGGAGGGGGCGCGGCCCCTCTTTCCCTCTCCCTCTCCCTCTCTTTCCTTCCCCCTTCTCTCTTCCTAGTTGGACTAGGAAAGGGGAGTCCTACTCCTACTAGGAGGAGGACTCCCCCCTCCTTGGCGCGCCCCAAGGGCCGTCTGGCCTCTCCCCCTTGCTCCTTTATATACAGGGGCAGGGGGGCACCTCTAGACACACAAGTTGATCTTCGTGATCATTCTCTTAGCCGTGTGCGGTGCCCCCTCCACCATAATCCTCGATAATATTGTAGCGGTGCTTAGGCGAAGCCCTGCGATGGTAGAACATCAAGATCGTCACCACGCCGTCGTGTTGATGGAACTCTTCCCCGACACTTTCCTGGATCGGAGTCCGGGGATCGTCATCGAGCTGAACGTGTGCTAGAACTTGGAGGTGTCGTAGCTTCGGTGCTTGATCGGTCGGGCCGTGAAGACGTACGACTACATCAACCGCATTGTGCTAACGCTTTCGCTTCCGGTCTATGAGGGTACATAGACAACACTCTCCCCTCTCATTGCTATGCATCACCATGATCTTGCGTGTGCGTAGGAAATTTTTTGAAATTACTATGTTCTCCAACAAAGATGGCACGCCTGTCCCCGCTCCCGTTCCGGCTCCCGTCGCCCCGACTGCGCCAGCGCCCATCCCCGTGGCATTGATGGGCTGGGAGCCGCACATTGTCGCCGAGCTTGATCCCACGGGGTTCCACGAGGTCCCCACCGACTTTCACGCGCCCGTGCACCTGCCAGCTCATGCGCCTGCGCGTGCACTGACGCGCTCGCCTGTGCCGGTGCCCGTGCACCTGCCCGCGCATGCGCCTGCGCGTGTACTGATGTGCGTGCCCGTGCTGGTGTCCGTGCACACGAATGTCTCTGCCGCGCCGTTGACAGCGCCTGTCCCCGCGCGGGTGCCAGTGCCCCCCTCAGCGGCATGGATGGCCGTTGTCGACCGCTTCGTTGCACCAACGCCAATCGCTTCCTCCCGCTAGTTGACTCGCTCCGAAGTCCAGAACATTTTGGCCTTCTTGAAGCCAGGTCAACGTCTAGGAGTACGCCAACAATGGCGCAAGACGCCGACCGCCGTCGGTCAGTGGCCCGACGACACACAGAGCACGGCAGAGGAGCCGCTTCCCACCGTGAGACGCCCCCGCCGCCGCCGCGTAATCTAAATTTGCCATGAAAAACATTCGGATTGCCATGCTTAAAATCCGAATGTTTATCATTTCTGTTTATTTTATATCGATCGTCGTATAATTTAAAGTCGGAGTCAGACTGAACGAAATGTATGGTTTGATCAATTGAATGTTCTGCTAGAGCCATATCAAATTAAATATAAAACGTCATCAAGCCACATGTATTCCTTGTCATCCAACGACCTAGACTGCTTCAATGTCGAGCGCTCAACACGTTTAGCATGCAGTTAATTTCATGCCAAAAATAGTGCTAATCACATGACAACACGCAAATAATATCCTAGTAGTTAATATACGCATGCACTTAATATACTCCCAAATTAACGTGCATTGCACGTACACACTGACTAGTGCTGCTAGTACGTGAAACTGGTGTCGTGACTTGTGAACGCATCCAGATATGGTCAACGGCAACATCGCCCGCGAGGTCTTCCTGTTTGCCCGTGCATCTAAACGCAGAAGGGGAGGAGAGAGAGAGAGCACACATGGAACCCACCAGTAAGTGAAGGAAAATAGTACTAAAAATAATATTACATGTTATCCATTAATTGGGCTATGGTAATATAAAAACATTATGTGAACAAAGGCGGTACAACAAACATTGATATTCTACGTATGTTGCCTATTGACGTGCGGCTTGAAGGCCCGGTCGCATGTTCGATCCTCCTCCTTTATTTTTTAATTTGTATATGGGTCCAAATTTGTTTCATGACATGTGGGCCCCTCGGTGTGTAGTTTGTAGCACTTTAATTTGTGGGTCGAAATTTGTTCCATTCCAAGTGGACTATCGGTGTGTAGTTTTGTAGCTTATTTATAATAATTAAAGAGAACAACATAGTTTTTTCAATAATACCATGGTGCGACGTTGAAGGCGAGAAAGGACGTGCGAGAGAGCGATGACCGAGCCAGAGGGAAATCAACTAGGGGAGTTGCGTGGGTTGCAATGGTGTTTGGAGTAGTTGTGGGCCGAATGCTATGAAAATATAATCTAAACTGACCGGAATAAATGCCTACACAAATTAATCCAAGGTTGGAGTGCCCCTCGCAATGTAAATACCTCCGGCTTTGCGAGGGATGGAGAGGTAGTAGCTTCAACGTGTGGAAGATACGGTGTGAGAAAGCGAGGTCAATCGAGAGACATATAGATAGAGAGACAAAGTGTGGTCCAACATTCATTGAACAAATATATATGCTCTGGAGAGATATTGTCCGATTGAGCTTTTTGGCAAGGGTGAGGGATGTAAGATAGAGCTTGAGAGATGATCCAGCCATAGACGTGTAGATATATTTTGTGCGTGGGAGGAAGCAAGGTCAACCGATCACATAGGGTCGCCGTGCGATCGAAAGAGTGAGACGGGTTGGAGAGAGTGACCTAGATAGACGATGTGTGTGAGAGAGTATACAATGTGAATAGGTCGAATTGGGCTCAAACATGGTGATATATCTTTTTTGTCCGAGAAAGAGCGAGGTCAATCGAGACATACGGAGAGAGAGAGAGAGAGAGAGAGAGAGAGAGAGAGAGAGATTGAGTGAGCGTGGCCCACCATGAGGTCGAAAGAGTGGCGGCGGCTTGGATGGACTGACCTAGATAGACAATCTGCGTGCGAGAGTATAGCGTGTGTCAATCGAGGCCCAAACAGGGAGATATATCATTTGTGTGTGAAAGAAAACGAGGTTAAATGAGACTCAGATAAAGAGAGCGAGATTGAGCGAGTGAGGCCTGCCGTGCGGAAGAAAGAGTGAGGCAGACTCAAGGGAGTGACCTAGATATACAACGTGCGTGTGTGCACACGAGAGGTTGGGGGGGGGGTAGATAGGCAATGCATGTATTTAGCGCGAGAGGGTGAGAGGGAGAGGGGGACAGAGAGGGAGCTCGGCATGGGGTGCAATGGCGGGTGTGTGAGGTAAATACATTTGGTAACAGAGTGGAAAAAGGGGTTGTGTAGTTGAGAGACTTAGAGATCAAAACATAGAGAGAAAGAATGAACATGTGTTGGAAACCGATAGCTTCCTAACGTGGTTAGGAGAGGAAGATCAACCGATACAGGAAGTATGTAGCGTTTGTGGGGGGGGGGGGGCTAAAAACAACATTTGAATGTACATAGTACGAGACTAAATATTGATGTTTAAATTCGGTGTACATTGTAAGATTTGAACCGAGGACCAGGCATACGGGTAATTATTTCGAATTCGTGCCATACTAAGTTTCGAAAAGTTGACATTGACTCAGTTTGTTGTGCTATTTTGTAGGTCATATGTTTGAATCCATCCAAAAGTTTTCTCACTACCATGGTGTTCATCATATACATATGAATTTGTATTAAAAAAGTAGCATGGATACAGTGAAATGCGAAATCCACGTTAGAATTGGAGATCGCTACGTGACACACACTCTAATTCAAATAACTAACTATGTGACACATGCTCTAAATCAAATAACTAATTATGTGACACACACACTCTAATCCACGTTAGCGTGGGTACTGTCGTGGGTTTGTCACGGCAGATGTCCTCGTGAAAGGACTTAGTCGTGGAGCCATCGCAACGGGTTAGCTTAAAGGGGTTAAACCGGACAAGGGGACACGGGAGTTTATACTAGTTCGGCCCCTTCGATGAAGGTGAAAGCCTACGTCTAGTTGTGATTGGTATTGCTAGGGTTTCGAAGGCCAGGGAGCGAATCCGCTTTGTTTGGCTCTCGAGTTGTTGTTGTCTGTCTTTAAACCGCGGCCGGGTCGTCCCTTTATATACATAGGTTGACGCCCACCGGGCTACAGAGTTCCGAAGCCGGATTATAAACGTATCCGGTTCGGCCTCTCTCTCTCTCTCTCTATCTTACTATACAAGTTACATGACTAAGCCGGTTTACATTTACATGCTGTAACCCGCCTTTGGGCCCTCCGTAAAGCGCCATCATCTTTACATCTTCATGGGCTTCTAATCTTCAAAGAGTCAACCCAGCTACATACGGCCGGTTTACCTCCAGTAGTAATATCCCCAACATTAGGCCCCAGATTGGTTTGAACTTGTTCATGTCAATCTTCCACACTTAGAAAAAATCTTCTCTCTTATCTTCATTTTTGATCTTGTAAACCGCCGTGACGTCATACTTCAAATTTACGATAAACCGCCCTGACGTCATCCATCCGTTGATGTCGAAGATTTCCTTCATTTAATATATATCTAGTCATCGAGGCGACACCTTTATTAACTTATCCATTTTTTGGGCTCCTCGATTCCTGTACTTGCCATTTTATCACTTTGCCTTATAAATAGGACCGAGGGGTCATTTTCACCATTTCCCCCCGTGCCTCTTCGCGTCGTCTTCCTCGCGCCGCTCAGTCTCTGGAGCTCCGTCGCCACCGTCGACCATCGCCTCTGCTTCGACCTTGGCCGCTGCATCACCCTGAACGCACCAGAATACTGCGGCGCCCTTCCGCTTCCTCACCAGCTCCGGTAAGTTCTCTCCTTTTTTCACCATAGATCTGTTCTAGGGTTTCGACATTCTTCGCAGTTCTTCCAAAGTTCATCAGTGCTATTCTTCCCTATTCTTCCTTTAATATATAGATGGACACTTCATGCTTGACACATCTCTTGCCGTAGCTTACCTACCATGGTCATCACAAATCCTTATGCGCAAAGAACTGATCTAGTCTGTCAAAAATTTCTTCAGTTCTGCACCCCTTCAAGATCCAATTATTTTTGCTTTTCTGTCTTATCTTTAGATCCGAAAGTTTTATACATCACTATGAGATCTGTTTCTATGTTCCTGTGAGAACCGTTTCTCCTCGCACCAATATAAGCGGTTTAACATTGTATAAATAGTCTATGCCATTAGCCCTCTGATAAACCGGAAGAGCATGTTACCTTCATAATTATGCTCCGGTTTAACAGTGTCTGATCAATCCTGTGCTAGCATTACCTTTTTCTCTCATTACACTAGTCTCCGGGTTGTACCATTTATCATATCAGTATGTTTCTTACTCCCTTGTCTCTTGTGTATAATCATGCGTAATTTATAAACCGGCCTTTCATTTTCAGTTTGTTCCCTTTGCAATGGCCAAACAATTCACTGCCTGCAACTGGGCTCGTTCCCGGGTTACTGAGGCTCAATTGAATGAGATGGTTAGCATCGGCTCTGTGCCTAAGAAAACTGAGATCAAATGGCGAGTTCCAGGAACAGAGAATCCTCCAACCCCAAGACAAGGCGAGGTGGTAGTCTTCATTGACCATATAGGCCGTGGTTTCAAACCGCCAGGGTCAAAATTTTATCGAGATGTACTTGCCAGCTTCCAACTACATCCACAAGATATTGGTCCCAACTCAGTCTCCAACTTATGCAATTTCCAAGTCTTCTGTGAAGTCTATTTACAAGAAGAACCAACTGCAGAACTGTTCTGGGATTTCTTTCACTTAAACCGGCGCACAGAGTTTGTGAATGGCCCGAACACAGAGCTTGGTGGTGTCTCGATTCAAAAGCGGAAAGAAGTGGAATTTCCTCATGCCAAACATCATAGCCACCCAAAGGAATGGAACCAAACATGGTTTTATTGCAGAGACACTTCGCCTGAGGATGAAAATCCCCTCCCCGGCTTCCGTGATCATAGATTATCCAACACTCACCCAATGCCACAACGCCTGAGCTCTTCAGAAAGGGCAAAATACGCTCCTCAAATTGCCAAGCTCCGGGCCTTTATGGCAAATGGTTTAACAGGCGTGGATTTTGTGCGCTGTTGGATATTGAGGGAGTCCTGGATTAGGGGTGTTCGGATAGCCGGACTATACCTTCAGCCGGACTCCTAGACTATGAAGATACAAGATTGAAGACTTCGTCCCGTGTCCGGGAGGGACTTTCCTTGGCGTGGAAGGCAAGCTTGGCGATACGGATATGTAGATCTCCTACCATTGTAACCGACTCTATGTAACCCTAACCCTATCCGGTGTCTATATAAACCGGAGGGTTTTAGTCCGTAGGATAACGTACACATCAACAATCATAGCATAGGCTAGCTTCTAGGGTTTTGCCTCTTCGATCTCGTGGTAGATCTACTCTTGCACTACCCATATCATCAATATTAATCAAGCAGGACATAGGGTTTTACCTCCATCGAGAGGGCCCGAACCTGGGTAAAACTTCATGTCCCTCGCCTCCTGTTACCATCCGGCCTAGACGCACAGTTCGGGACCCCCTACCCGAGATCCGCCGGTTTTGACACCGACATTGGTGCTTTCATTGAGAGTTCCTCTGTGTCATCGCCGTCAGGCTCGATGGCTCCTACGATCATCGATAGCGATGCAGTCCAGGGTGAGACCTTCCTCCCCGGACAGATCTTCGTCATCGGCGGCTTTGCACTGCGGGCCAATTCGCTTGGCCGTCTGGAGCAGATCGAAAGCTACGCCCCTGTCCGTCAGGTCAGATTTGGAAGTTTAAACTACACGGCTGACATCCGCGGGGACTTGATCTTCGACGGATTCGAGCCACTGCCGAGCGCGCCACACTGTCACGACGAGCATGATCTAGCTCTGCCACCGAACAGTGCCCTGGAGGCCGCACCCGCATCGGCTCCGATCCTTCATTCGGAGCCAACTGCGCCGTTCGAGGATGGGAGGTTGGACGCCACCCTGGGGACTGCGACCTCAACGGCGATTGAGCCGAACACCAGCTTCGTACTCTGCGAGACTCGTGACTCCAAGGAGTCGTACTCCTCTCCGGACTCCGAACCCTCCGCGCCCCTCCCGATCGAATCTGATTGGGCGCCGATCATGGAGTTCACTGCCGCGGACTTCTTTCAGCACTCGCCTTTCGGCGATATCCTGAAGTCACTGAAGTCTCTCTCTTTATCAGGAGAGCCCTGGCCGGACTACGGTCAGCAAGGTTGGGGTATGGACGATGAAGAAATTCAAAGCCCACCCACCACCCACTTTGTAGCCACTGTCGATGACCTAACCGACATGCTCGACTTCGACTCCGAAGACATCGATGGTATGGACGCCGATGAAGGAGATGATGAAGAACCAGCGCCTACTAGGCCCTGGAAAGCCACCTCGTCATATGACATATACATGGTGGACACCCCAAAAGAGGGAGATGGCGATGGAACAGCGGAGGTTGACCCCTCCAAGAAACAGCCTAAGCGCCAGCGTCAGCGGCGCCGCTCAAAATCCCGCCAAAACAAATACGGCGATTCCAGCACGGGAGATAATAATACTCCAAAAAGTGCTAAAGAAAACCCCCTCCAGCAAGACTTAGCACAGGAGGATGGAGAAACCAGTCCTCATGAGAGAGCGGCAGACATAGAGGTTGAGGACGATAATTATATGCCTCCCTCCGAAGACGAGGCAAGCCTCGACGATGACGAATTCGTCGTGCTAGAGGATCCCCTCGAGCAAGAGCGTTTTCAACGCAGGCTTATGGCCACGGCAAGAAGCCTCAAGAAAAACCAGCAACAACTTAGAGCTGATCAAGATTTGTTGGTCGACAGATGGACTGAAGTCCTTGCGGCCAAAGAGCATAAACTCGAACGCCCCTCCAAGAGCTACCCAAAGCGCAGGTTGCTACCCCGATTAGAGGAGGAAGCACTTGATGCGGCCAACCGGCCACCTCGTGGCCGCGACAGAGAGGCCTCCCGGCCCTCCACTCAAGCCGCACCCTGTACCAAGGCACGGGAATATGCGCCAGACTTACGAGATATGTTGGAGGACAAGGCAAGGCAAACACGATCGATCTATGGATCGCGTGGGCGCCCCACAGCTCGAGACGGTAACCGTCACGCCGGCCACAAATTCGGCAGGGCCGAACACAGCTCATTGGAGCTACGTCATGATATCGCCCAGTACAGAGGTGCCGCACACCCACTATGCTTTACAGACGAAATAATGGATCATCAAATCCCCGAGGGTTTCAAACCCGTAAACGTCGAATCATATGATGGCACAACAGATCCTGCGGTATGGATCGAGGATTATCTCCTTCATATCCACATGGCCCGCGGCGACGATTTCCACGCCATCAAATACCTCCCACTCAAGCTTAAAGGACCAGCTCGGCATTGGCTTAACAGCTTGCCAACAGGATCAATCAGTTGTTGGGAGGACCTGGAAGCCGCATTCCTTGACAATTTCCAGGGCACTTATGTGCGACCCCCAGATGCCGATGACCTAAGTCACGTAATTCAGCAGCCAGAGGAATCGGCCAGGCAATTTTGGACACGGTTCCTAACAAAGAAAAATCAAATAGTCGACTGTCGGGATGCTGAGGCCCTAGCAGCCTTCAAGCACAATATCCGTGACGAGTGGCTGGCCCGGCACCTTGGACAGGAAAAGCCGAAATCTATGGCAGCACTCACGACACTCATGACCCGCTTTTGCGCGGGAGAAGACAGCTGGCTTGCTCATAGCAACAATATAACCAAGAACCCTGGTAATTCGGACACCAGCGACAGCAGTGGCAGGTCGCGTCGCAACAAGCAGAAGCGCCGCATTAACGGCGACAATGCCGAGGATACGGCAGTTAATGCCGGATTCAGAGGCTCTAAATCCGGTCAGCGGAAAAAGCCATTCAAAAGGAATCCTTGGGGCCCGTCCAGTCTGGACCGAATACTCGACCGCTTGTGCCAGATACATGGCACCCCCGAAAAGCCGGCCAATCACACCAACAGGGATTGTTGGGTGTTCAAGCAGGCAGGCAAGTTAAACGCCGAAAATGAAGACAAGGGGCTGCATAGCGATGACGACGAGGAGCCCCGGCCGCCGAACAACAGTGGACAGAAGGGTTTTCCCCCACAAGTGCGGACGGTGAACATGATATACGCAACCCACGTCCCCAAAAGGGAGCGGAAGCGCGCGTTAAGGGACGTATACGTGGTAGATCCAGTCGCCCCAAAGTTCAACCCATGGTCCTCCTGCCCGATCAGCTTTGATCGAAGGGACCATCGCACTAGCATCCGTCATGGCGGATTCGCCGCATTCATCCTAGACCCAATTAGTGACGGATTTCATCTCACTAGAGTCCTTATGGACGGCGGCGGCAGCCTGAACCTGCTTTACCAGGATACAGTGCGGAAAATGGGCATAGATCCCTCGAGGATTAAGCCCACCAAAACGACCTTTAAAGGCATAATACCAGGTGTAGAGGCCAACTGTACAGGCTCAGTCACACTTGAAGTGGTCTTCGGATCTCTGGATAATTTCCGAAGCGAGGAGTTAATCTTTGACATAGCCCCATTTCGCAGTGGTTATCACGCACTGCTCGGGCGAACCGCATTTGCTAAGTTCAATGCGGTACCGCACTACGCATACCTTAAGCTCAAGATGCCAGGCCCTCGAGGAGTAATTACGGTCAATGGAAACACCGAACGCTCCCTCTGAATGGAGGAGCACACGGCGGCCCTTGCAGCGGAAGTACAAAGCAGCCTCTCCAGGCAGTTCTCCAGTCCGGCCACTAAATGACCAGACACCCTCAAGCACGCCCGGAGTAACCTACAACAAGACTGCCTGGCATGATCCGAGCAGGCGTAGCAATGCGGCGCCAACCCCAACCCTCGCAAAAAGGCGACGCTAGTACTTCGCGTACATAACTACGCTCTAGAGATACCATGGGTACAGGGGGAGGGGCACCATCACGGCACGCCCAAGGCTTAAACCGTACCAGGGGCTGCCGATTTTTTTTAATTTTCTCTTACTTTCAGGACTCCATCCTTCGGAAGGCCTGTTCGGCAGTTCAATTGCCGCACAAACGATGCAAGAACCAGGGAAGCAGACAAGCCACGCCGCAGTACGGAACTCCCAGGTGGTCTCTATCATATTTCGCAGCTTGCCCCTAGAACGGACATGTTAACTAGTCCAACCTTCCACTTATCGCATTATTTGTATCTTTCTGGTTTGATCGCAGCCCTTTTTAATAAACAATGCATAGCTTCGTCTATTTTTGCATTACCTTTTTTTCTTTATATATGTTCCTTAACGACATGTTGCACCCGTACATGTTGGTATGGCCAAAATACGCCAGGGGTTTAGTACCCCTCAATATGGTGTGAGAAGTCCGAACACTTTAACAAGTGCGGCACCCCGAACTTATAGCATTATATGCATCGGCTCCGAATCATGTCTTGGGTCAATAGTTGAGTTTGCCTGGTCCTATGTTTTGGTGCCTTACGTTCCGCTATATTGGCTAAGGTAGCACTAGGAGAACCACTGCGATTGTGCCCCAGTTGAGCTGGGTCGAGCACCTCAGTGGAGAAAGCTAAAACTGACTGTCATGATGAAGCGAGAGTTGGTCGCTGTTCGAGAGGTTTTTCGAGTCCCTAAAGACTTATGCCGCTTAGCGCGAGGAGCCGGCTCTGTCCGGCCAAGGCGTGGATAGTGCCCCGAACTCGGTCTTCCTAACACCAGGGGCCTCGCCGAAATTTAAAGTTATAGAATTCTATGGCTAAGTGAGAGTGTTCACACATTATAGTCTGATTGCCTTGTTCGTTGGGCTGAGCGCCTCCCTCAAAGGACCCAAACATGGGAAAAAGAGCGCTCAGGTTTATCCCCAAACACCCCAGCACTAGCAGCACAGGGGTAGAAGCCGACGACTCGCCATCTCTCAGAATTGATAAACAGCCGCACAGAAGGTAATATTTTTAAATTCCAACAGCATTGCTTAGCGCATATAAACAAGTTTTCAGCGCACAGGACAAAACGAGCAAGTTTCACTCAAAAATTACATACATAGAACATTCATCCGCCACAAGGCAGGCACCCTTCAGAACATCCTTATAGTAATTCTCGGGCTTGCGATGCTCTTTCCCCGGCGGTGGCCCGTCCTTCACCAGCTTCTCAGCATGCAGCTTGCCCCAGTGCACCTTAGCACGGGTGTCGGTGTCAAAACCGGCGGATCTCGGGTAGGGGGTCCCGAACTGTGTGTCTAGGCTGGATGGTAACAGGAGACAAGGGACACGAAGTTTTACCCAGGTTTGGGCCCTCTCGATGGAGGTAAAACCCTACGTCCTGCTTGATTAATATTGATGATATGGGTAGTACAAGAGTAGATCAACCACGAGATCGAGGAGGCTAAACCCTAGAAGCTAGCCTATGGTATGATTGTTGATGTGTATGTTATCCTACGGACTAAAACCCTCCGGTTTATATGGACACCGGGTAGGGTTAGGGTTACATAGAGTCGGTTACAATGGTAGGAGATCTGCATATCCGTATCGCCAAGCTTGCCTTCCACGCCAAGGAAAGTCCCTCCCGGACACGGGACGAAGTCTTCAATCTTGTATCTTCATAGTCTAGGAGTCCGGCTGAAGGTATAGTCCGGCCATCCGGACACCCCCTAATCCAGGACTCCCTCAGTAGCCCCTGAACCAGGCTTCAATGACGACGAGTCCGACGTGCATATTGTCTTCAGCATTGCAAGGCGGGTTCCTCCTCCAAGTACTTCATAGAAGATTTTGAACACAAAGATAGTGTCCGGCTCTGAAAAATAAGTTTCCACATACTACCATAGAGAGAATAATACTTACACAAATCCAATCTGTTGACGTATTCCGTGGTGCGACATCACACCACGGCCAAGCTTTTATTCGAACAGTTTTACTGTCCCATCTCAGCGCGTTATGCGAGGCGGTTTCCTTAGCACGTCTTGTTAAAGCAGAGATCGTGTCCCCTTATTCCGGGATTCTCATCAATACGGGTGTGGGTAACCCAACCGCTTCTAGGACTCCTAGATTATAGGAAAGTCCAAGCGGACACGGAGAGGACGCTTGATATTCACCCTCTTTATAAAGGGGACAAGGCTTTTATTTTTCCCTCCCGTGCTCAATCGAATCCTTCCCCTACCTCAAGCTCAAACGCCCGAAGTTCAGGTCAGGTTCTCCGAACCTCCAGTCATGTCCGGATCTAGCCTTCAAGGCTGATGGATTCCTTCCTCTGTCACGGAAGAAGACATCAAGAAGTTGAGGGAGGCCAGATATCTGACCGCCGAGATTTTGCATCGGCTGCCTCCCCGAGGCATGCCGTGCCCACCCTCGAGCCCAACGAGAACGTCGTGTTCGTCTCCCACTTCCTCCGAGGCCTAGGCCTTTCCCTGGATCCTTTCGTCAGGGGTTTGATGTTTTACTATGGGCTAGATTTTTATGATCTAGCTCCAGACTCATTTCTTCATATCATGACATTTATGATCGTATGCGAGGCCTTCCTCCGGGTTACCCCTCACTTTGGCCTATGGCTCAAGACCTTTGAAGTGAAGCCGAAGTTGGTCAAGGGGGAGCATGCAGCGTGTGGACGTGCCTCAATACGCAAGATGACGGGAGCTCCGTGGCCCAAAGGTTCCATCCCAGAGGTGTCTTAATTGTGGCAACAGGAGTGGTTCTACATCACGGCTCCTAGAAGTGCCAAGTGGGCGGCCCCCCTGTTTTCCGCTCGGGCCCCCCACCACAACTGATGTCATGGATCAGCAGAGGTCTGAGCTGGGGGCCAGCCAAGGACGTGCCTATACTGCAAGGCCGCATTCGAGATCTCTTCAATGGAGATTTCAGTTTGGTTGCGGTGATACAGGTTATGTTGGTTCGTCAAGTCCAGCCTTGCAAACGCCGGCCTCTCTGTCTGTGGGAGTTCAATCCCAAGGGACCGTGTGCCATTCAAAATTTTCTCGGCCTGACGCACGAGGAGATGTACAAATCATTCTTTGGACCTCAGACGGAGTGTCCGGAAATTACCGAGGACGTGGGCCTAAGTAGCAACCGCACCGCCGACCAGGTAAGGCATCTTCCGACCGAACATACTTTCTCTACTTTGTTACGAAGTTATCTTTGAGAGTTCGCTTTTTGACCAGCACTGGCTAACAAAGGCGAAGTTGATTCGGTGTTCGGCCCCCCTCCCTGAGGGTTTGGAAAATCCGGTATTGGAAAAGATGCTCCAGACCGCACCTTGCCCGGAGCCCTTGAAGGAAGATACTATGGAGGATAATGCGGGCGGACGCGGGCCCCCAACGCTGCCCATTCTAGCCGAGGGAGCGAGCGTCTCCATGAGGGAAGGCAGCCAGAAGAGGAAAAGGACTGCGCCCGGGGATTCGGAAGCCGAAGCTTCCAAACGGGAGAAGAAGTCTCCCACAGAGGGTACCACCTTGCGGGGCGTTGTTGCCGCACAAAGTCCGCGGGGGGATCAATCCTCCCACGAGTCGTAAGTGACCCGAAATACCTTTGATAGTATAGATATGCCATCTTTTTCTTCTGAGAAGACAACCACCACATATATTTTTGCTGTTCAGGCCTTAGCCCCTCTCAAATGAGCTAATCTTCGGGGGATCTTCTTCCAGAGATGATGGAGAGCGAAACGCCTCCTCCGGACTCCTCCGCTCCACAAGCGGGCGACCCTGAAGTGTCGTCGCGGAGGGTCTCCCCGAGTTCGGTGAGGCCAGAAGATAATCCCATTGACCCCCAAAGCTCCAAGTGTCCGGCTCCCGAAGAGAGCAGACAAAATGGAGTCCGGCACCGTCTAGTGTGCGATCGGATGTTCTGAGGGAGTTGGTGGGGTGAGCGGCCATCTCAGATGAACACCGTGTGCTGATGAATACGGTGATGGAGAGAATATCGTCCGCTGAAAGCGGATTGCATGAAGCTTTTATGAGTCTACTGACAGGCTTTGAGGTACGTAAAAGAATGTATGATAATCCTACACATGCTAGGTGTGCCCTGTGTAGATAGTAGCCCCTGAGACTCTGGTTGTCGTTGGAAACGACGACGAACAGAGGATCGTATTCCCAGGAAATAACCATACTGCCTCTATGTGTAGGTGATGGAAGCTCCGGTGGCTAGCCGGACTAGCGAGTTTGCCCATTTAGAACGACAGTTGGATGCGGCAGACGCCGACATCGAGCTTGTTAACAAAAGGCTTGACGAGGCACAGGGTAAGTGTCATTATCTGGTAAACGCTACATAGGAAGAGCAGCATGATGCTAGTATCTTTAATATGTTGTGACTGCAGATGGAGCTGCCATCGTTGAAGCCTTGCGGGCAGAACTTTCCCGAGCCAAGGAACAAGCGAGGTTGGGTAATGCGGCTGTTGTGAGGGCGGCCAAAGAGTTGCAAGCCGAGAAGGCCGCGCATGGCGAGACCCGAGACAAGATGGCCAAGATGGCTATAGAATTAAAAGCCGCCATCGACCATTGACGGGTTCTTGAAAAGGAAAACCAAGCGAAGGCATCGGACCTTGAGAAGGCTGCTACGACGAAAAAGGATCTCCTCTCTGCTATGAGGGCAAAGAAGGAGGAGCTGCGGGAAGCCGGGGATATTGTAGCTGGGAAATCATTTATGTTGCGGAGGAGGTTCGGAGATCCACGGTATGCCCCTCTGGATCGGCTGTGGAGTTCGGAGGATGTATATATGGATTTGACGGCGAGCGCTGCCGATGCGGCCAAGTATTTCCAGGGTCAGACGGACCGTGAAGTAGACCAGCTGTTTTGGAGACAATTCCATTCTCCCGAGCGTCCGCTTTCATTGACTGACCAATTAGCCAAATGGGCCGAACTAAATAGGTTGTCCGGACTTTCCATGAGGTCTGTTGTGGACCAGCTGTGGCCGGAAAGGTCAAAACCGAACAGCTATTTCAGCTTGGTGCAGCAATTCTTTCACGTGGTGCCGCGCATAATGCGATGAAGAGGTCGGCGTGCATAGAAGGTGCACGGATGGCCTTTGCCCGTGTTAAAGCATACTGGGCGGAGATGGATGCTACCACTGTTGCAGCGCGGGATTCGTCCATAGGTCGAAGGGCTGCTAAGCACTACTTTGAAGAAGTTCTTGAGGGTGCTCGTTTGATAGAGACCCAGTGCTCAAAAAATATTATGCTTGAGTGATATGTAATCTCATTGTAAGCGAAATGCTTTTATAAATTTTTATAAGGCTATTTTTATACTTTTGCCTGAAAGTAATATGATGCCTCCTGGGCGGCCGTTTATGTATACACGTGTATAACCTGAAAGATTGCAGCCGTCGGCTTCAACCCTCACGCATATAATGTGGAGGTGCTCGCAAAAACACAAATTCACACTTAACCCAACGTATTGGTCCTATTAAGGAGGTGATAGCAGAGCGAGCGAGGCAACCGGACTATAATGCTTTAGCACTTTCACTTAGCCATAGGAGTTTGACAGTGGGGCTACTAGATAGCCCATGGTGGCTCCGCACTCTCCCGATCTCGGGGTGCGTACATGTCTGGCCGGAAAACGGCCCTTTGTTAAGGCGGAGGAATTCTAACATTCCCACAGGTCATCGAGTGGTTGACCAGTCCCACACTATATCATGACAGTCAGTTTTCGGCTTTCTCTACTGAGGTGCTCGTCCGGATGAACCAGGGCACAATCGCAGTAGTTCTCCTAGTGCTACCTTAGCCGGTAAAGCGGAACGTAAGGCACCAAAACATAGGAGTCGGGCAAACCCAACATTTGACCAAAGACAATGATTCAGAGCTGATGCATATAGGGCCAAACTCGCGATGCCGAACACTCCCTAAGGTATTCGGTCTTTGTGGTATAAACCGGGCCTAAATAATGGCCTTTGTAAGAAGCCCCTTGTGTCCAGGTACGTGCATTGTTCTGGCGTGGCCACATGCCAAGACGTCAGCATCCTTCTCAACGGTGGATATGTATCAACAAGAGACAGTAAAAAAGGTTTACGCAGGGTCTTAATCTAAAAAGAATCCTCGGAGCGGGTCCCTGCTGCACGTCTGCGCCTGTGTCTCCGTTGTGCCGTATCCTGGACGGGTGTAGCACGATGATCGTCTGTAAAAGAGAGGAAGTTAAGGTGAAAAAGTTGTCGTGCAAAAGATAGTTTGTTAAATAAACCATGTATAATTCAAGATGAGAAGAAATTGCCACTTGTCTGCGCGTGCTGAGCCCCTTGTATTGACGAATAGGGGTGTGACCGTTTATTCGGTATAAGTAGTAGCGCCAGACTCGATTAGTTGTGTCTGAGGTCTTGACGACCTATTGGATGCTTTCGTTGGTCCGGGCGCCTTTAGTGTGCGGCTGCCAAGGCGGCCTCACTCTCTTCGGCGCGCAGAGATCGCTTGATATTTCCGTGCACTGTAATGATGCCACGTGGACCGGGCATCTTGAGTGTGAGGGAGGCGTGGTGTGGTATTGCATTATAGCGAGCGAAAGCTTCGCGTCCGAGCAGTGCTTGATAGCCACTTTGAAACGGAGCGATGTGGAAAGTTAAATGCTCGCGACGGAAGTTATCGGGGGAGCCGAATATAACTTGTAGTAGGAGGGAGCCCGTACAACGAGCCCCTGGGCCTGATGTTACTCCTTTAAAGGTAGTATTGCTATGGCGAATTTGTGTTGGGTCTAACCCCATCCCACGAATTGTATCCTGGTATATTAGGTTTAGGCTACTGCCGCTGTCCATCAAGACTCTTGTGAAGCGATATCCACCGATTACTGGGTCTAATACCAGGGCAGCCCATCCTGCGTGTCGGATACTTGCTGAGTAATCGCGATGGTCGAAAGTGATCGATTGAGATGACCAGTGGCAGGACTTCGTGGTGACAAGCACTTGGGTATATTTCCTGGGAGTGCCGCGTTGTTTTTTCCCTTGATTACTTGTAACACGTTTACTGATTTGACTTCTGGTGGAAATTTCTTTTGTTCCCCCGTGTCTTGCTTGGGGGGCTCGTCCTCGTCTTCACTTGGTGTATCCTCCCCCTTGTGTATGGCGTTGAGCTTGCCGGACTGCTTGAAGACCCAACATTCTCTGTGGGTATGATTAGCAGGTTTACCAGGGGCACTATGAATCTGACATACTTGGTCCATAATTTTGTTGAGGCTGGACAGTTCATCCCTGGTGCCTTTAGGGGCGGCTTTTGACCTGGCCGAGAGCTTCTGAATCCGGCATTTACTATCGTGCCCTTCGTGTTGTCTTCTTTATTCCGGCGTTTGTTATTGCTGTTACGTCGTGATTTCCCGTTTCCATCTCTAACTTTAGATGTACTGGGGTCACTGGTGCTGCATCTGGCTAGCCAGCTGTTCTCCCCCGCGCAAAAGCGGGTCATGAGGTTTGTTAATGCGGCCATCGTTCTCGGCTTATTTTGGCCGAGGTGTCTTGGCGAGCCATTCGTCACAGACGCTATGCTTGAAAGCTTCTAAGGCTTCGGCGTCCGGACAGTCGACAATCTGGTTCTTTTTAGTAAGAAACCTGTTCCAAACCTTTCGGGCTGACTCTCCGGGCTGTTGAGTTATATGACTCAAATCGTCCGCATCCGGAGGTCGGACATAAGTCCCTTGAAAATTTGCCCGAAAGGCATCTTCGAGCTCTTCCCAACTTCCGATGGAGCTTTCGGGGAGGCCTTTGAGCCAGTGACGAGCTGGCCCTTTGAGCTTGAGGGGTAGGTACTTGATGGCGTGGAGATCATCTCCTCGAGCCATATGGATGTGAAGGATATAGTCCTCGATCCAGACCCCGGGGTCTGTTGTTCCGTCGTATGCCTCTATGTTTACGGGCTTGAATCCCTTTGGAAATTCGTGGTCCAGCACCTCATCGGTGAAACATAGGGGGTGTGTGGCACCCCTGTAGCTGGGTGTACCGTGTTGTTCGGATGTTTGTTGTGTTGCATTGTATGCTGGGGCGCGCTTGCGTGATCCATAGATGGATCTTGTTGCACCGTCCTTTGGGTGCGAGCCCTCGCATTGGTTGCGTGTTGTATGGTGAGCGGTGTTGTATGCCGCTCTGTGTTGGTAGAGGGGTTGTCTATCCGATCAGGTGGCTGCTTTGATATTTGGTTGTGGGGGTCTGAGGCCTCCTCATCGAATTCGGGTAGCAGCTTCCGCTTTGGGTAGCTCTTGGAGGGGCGATTGTCGCTGTACCTTTGCTGCATGTTGAGTATTTTACTCCATCTGATTTGGAGTGTGTCTTGCGCGGCCTTGAGCCTTTGCTTCTGCTTTTTCAGGCTCCTCGCGGTGGCAACGAGCCTTTTACGGGTAGTCTGTTGCTCCGGGTGCCTGTCCGGTGTTATGTCGTCCAGACCATCATCCTTGATAAGATTTGTTTGTTCGGTTTGATTAGCTGGATTGCCGTTGTCCAGCAGTTGTTCGCCCTGCTCCAGTGCTGGGTCTGTGTGATCGCTATTTCTATCGAGGCAGGATTTGGGGCGGCGCTTGCGACGCCGCTTTGACTGCTTTTCGAGGGAACAAGCCTTCGGTGCGTCCTTCCGCTCCTCGTCGTCATCTTTTGGTGCGTCCACCATGTATACGTCATATGACGAGGTGCATTCCAGGGCCCAATAGGCGCTGGTTCTTCATCGTCTCCTTCATCGGCGTCCATACCATCGATGTCTTCAGAGTCGAAGTCGAGCAATGTCGGTTAAATCATCGACAGTGGCTACAAAGTGGGTGGTGGGTGGGCTTTGAATTTCTTCATCGTCCGAATCCCAACCTTACTGACCGTAGTCCGGCCAGGGCTCTCCTGATAAAGAGAGAGAGATTTCAGTGTCTTCAGGAATATCGCCGAAAGGCAAGTGCTGAAAGATGTCCGCGGCAGTAAACTCCTAATCGGCGCCCAATCGGATTCGATCGGCAGGGGCGCGGAGGGTCGAAGTCTGGAGAGAAGTCCAGCTCCTTGGAGCACGAGTCTCGCAGAGTGTGGGGCTGGTGTTTGGCTCGAATCGCCGTTGGGATCGCAGCCCCCGAGGCGGCGTCCAACCACCCATCCTTGATCGGCGCAGTTTGCTCCGAATTAAGGGTCGAAGCCGATGCGGGTGCGGCCTCTAGGGCACTGTTCGGCGGCAGAGCTAGAACATGCTCGTCGTGGCAGTGCGGCGCGCTCGGTAGTGACTTGAATCCGTTGAAGATCAAGTCCCCATGGATGCCAGCCATGTAGTTTAAACTTCCAAATCTGACCTGACGGCCAGGGGCGTAGCTTTCGATCTGCTCCAGATGGCCAAGTGAATTAGCCCGCAGTGCGAAGCCGCCGAAGATGAAGATCTGTCCGGGGAGGAAGGTCTCACCCTGGACTGCATCGCTATTGATGATCGTAGAAGCCATCGAGCCTGACGGTGACGACACAGAGGAACTCTCAATGAAATCACCAATGTCGGTGTCAAAACCGGCGGATCTCGGGTAGGGGGTCCCGAACTGTGCGTCTAGGCC
Organism: Triticum aestivum; assembly: GCF_018294505.1. Classification (NCBI taxonomy): domain Eukaryota; kingdom Viridiplantae; phylum Streptophyta; class Magnoliopsida; order Poales; family Poaceae; genus Triticum; species Triticum aestivum. The sequence continues at coordinate 47,252,812 of NC_057803.1, forward strand.
GGATGGTAACAGGAGGCAAGGGACACGAAGTTTTACCCAGGTTCGGGCCCTCTCGATGGAGGTAAAACCCTACGTCCTGCTTGATTAATATTGATGATATGGGTAGTACAAGAGTAGATCTACCACGAGATCGGAGAGGCTAAACCCTAGAAGCTAGCCTATGGTATGATTGTTGTTGTCTATGTTGTCCTACGGACTAAAACCCTCCGGTTTATATAGACACCGGAGAGGGTTAGGGTTACACAAAAGTCGGTTACAATGGTAGGAGATCTACATATCCGTATCGCCCAAGGCTCTGCCTTCCACGCAAGGAAAGTCCCTTCCGACACGGGACGAAGTCTCAATCTTGTATCTTCATAGTCCAGGAGTCCGGCCGAAGGGTATAGTTCCGGCATCCGGAACACCCCCTAATGCCAAGGACTCCCTGAACGGGCAAAGGGCCCACGCGGCCACCTTCAATGCGCGCTGATTTTTTTCCGAATACACCCCTAATCCGAGGCCCTTCATGGCCTGTTCGGCCGCCTTGTGGAGCTCGACCAGTTGCTTCAGCTGGTCGCTCAAGGGCACGGGGTGTCCGGCCTCAGCATACTGAGACCAGAACACCTTCTCTGTCGAGCTTCCCTCCTTGGCTCGATAGAATGCGGCGGCATCGGACACACTTCGCGGGAAGATCTGCGAACGCTCCTGGAGAGCTCCGGATTCGGGTAAGTAACAAGTAACTCACGTTTACGTGTTTGCTTTGCATAAAGAATGCCTTACCCGCCGCTATCTTCTTCACCTCATCCAACTCCTGGAGGGTCTTCTGGGATTCGGCCTTGGCAGACTTGGCATTTTCAATAGCCACCGCGAGCTCGGACGCTCGCGTCTTTGAGTCAAGCTCCAAACTCTCATGTTTTTCCAGGAGAGCCTGGAGCTCTTGCCGCACCTTGCCAACCTCGGCCTCATGCTTCTCCCGCTCGGTGCGCTCCGAGGCCGCCCTCTTCTCGGCCTCGACCAGCGCTTGCTTAAGGGTCGCCACTTCAGACGTGGCCCCTAAAATAGCCACAATAATGCTGTTATTCTTTGCAATTGCACCTTTTTATATATATATTTAAAAACAAGGTATTTCTTACCTTCATTGTCCTCGAGCTGCTTCTTGGCACGACCGAGCTCTTGCTCGGACCGCTCAAGGTTCTGCTTTAGCGTGTCCACTTCTGCAGTCAATGCAGCGGACGCAAGCAGGGAAGCCTACATATGCATATTGACTCATTTTTGTTAGACTCCTGCGAATTCTGTTTGATCCTCTATTCGGCTTTTCTTCCCGAACGCCAAACAGAGCATCAGGGGCTACTGTCTATGCGGTACTATTATTTACACATTCTTTACTTACCTCAAAGCCTGTCAAAAGGCTAGTACAAGCTTTAGTCAGTCCACTCTTGGCGGACTGAACCTTCTGGACCACCGCACTCATAATAGTGCGGTGCTCCTCGTCGATGGAGGCGCCTTGGAGCGCCTCCAACATATTGTCCGGCGCCTCCGGTTGGACGGGGGCCACCGGCACGGTGGACTTGCTCCTCTTGGAAGGAGGTCCCCCGCGCGGACTCTCGAACCTTTGAAGATTCCGGAGCGGTGTCCGGCCTAGAGCCAGACTCGGAGCCCTGGGGGGGTTTCATCCCCTTTACTCTTGGAGTCCGGGAGGTCGCCTTGCGGCGCCTCCAGGACCACCTCCTCCCGGCTTGGAACCTATTGGGACAACACTTCGGTGTCGTCCCTAGGGCGGGGGGAGGAAGACGTCGGAAGCGAGTTCACATCCGACGAGTCCAGTGAGCCGCTCGACGACGCGTCGAGCCAGTCTTTGGGTGGGCTGCATAAACATATTCGACGTAAGGGAAAGCTTTGCAATAAACGAATACTATGAATTACTCTAGTATCCGGATACTTACGATTTTGCCAGGGGCTTGGCCCTGGGCTGCCACTCCTCTCCGCCGTCGGCGTCGGTGGAGTAGTCCGGAGGAAGGGTTTTCCCCTTCTTGGACCCTCCGGCCTCCCCAGAGAGGGCGGCCTTCCTTTTCTTCTCTCCTCTCGCTAGAGGGGGAGAGTTCTCCTCTTCTTCCTCCTCGTCTTCACGGGAGGAATGCACCTCGGAACCATCGGATGATGGATCCGACACCTCCTGGCGCCGAACACTCTTTCGAGTCCCCGCGGCCTTTTTCGCGGTGTTCTTCTCCGACACCACATAGGGTGCCGGAACTAGTAGCTTCGCCAAGCGAGCATCCGCTGGGCCTTCGGGCAAAGGAGCCGGACAGTTGATCTGTCCGGACGTCACCTGCCAATCCTGTCAAAGGTAAGAGAGCTTAGATCCCGCATGGAGTCAAACTATGAAAAACTGATACCTTGTAAAAGGAAAAAAACAGCTTACCGCGAGAGCGTGACACTGCGCACTGAATCCGCGATCCTCGGTAGCGGATGCGGGAGCCTCGGTGCCTTTGAAAAGCACCTTCTAGGCATCTTCGTACATCGTGTCGAAGAGCCTGCTCAGAGTTTGGTGCCGCGCCGGGTTGAACTCCCACAGGTTGAAAGCCTGTTGTTGACACGGGAGGATCAGGCGGATGAGCATAACCTGGACTACGTTGACAAGTTTGAGCTTCTTGTCCGCCAGGGTTTGGATGCATGTTTGGAGTCCGGTCAACTCTCCTTTTTTACCCCAAGACAGGCCCGTCTCCTTGCAGGAGGTGAGCCGCGTAGGGGGTCCGGATCAGAACTCAGGGGGTGTGACCCATTCGGCGCCGCGCAGCTCGGTGATGTAAACCCACCCCGATTGCCACCCCTTCAGGGTCTCCACAAAGGAGCCCTCGAGCCATAGGACGTTGGCCATCTTGCCCACCATGGCGCCTCCGCACTCCGCCTGGTTGCCGTGCACCACCTTCGGCTTGACGTTGAAAGTCTTGAGCCATAGGCCGAAATGGGGGCGGATGCGGAGGAAGGCCTCGCACACGATGATAAATGCCAAGATGTTGAGGACGAAGTTCGGGGCCAGATCATGGAAATCCAGGCCGTAGTAGAACATGAGCCCCCGGACAAATGGGTGGAGAGGGAAGCCCGGTCCGCGGAGGAAATGGGGGAGGAACACCACCCTCTCATGGGGCCTAGGGGTGGGGATGAGCTGCCCCTTTTCGGGGAGCCGGTACATGATGTCGTTAGACAGGTATCCGGCCTTCCTCAGCTTTTTGATATGTCCCTCCATGACATAGGAGACCATCCACTTGCCTCCCGCTCTGGACATGGCTGGAGAAGGTTGAGGTGGGGAGTGCGGACTTGGGCGCTGGAGCTCGAGTGCGCAAGAATGGATAGGCGAAGGAGGAAGAAGGCGTAGGTGAAAAGATGGATCCTTATCCCCTTATATGGGTGGACGCAACTACATGTCCCCACCAGCCTGGTAAAACTCGCTTATCTCCAAGCGCCGTAATCAATGGCGTGGTTGGGTTACCCACACCCATATTGATGAGAATCCCGGGATAAGGGGACACGATCTCTGCTTTGACAAGACGTGCCAAGGAAACTGCCTCGCATAACGCGCTGAGGTGGGATAATGAAACGACTCGGATAAAGGCTTGGCCGTGGTGTGTCACGCTACGGAATACGTCAGCAGATTAGATTGGTGTAAATATTATTCTCTCTATGGCAATATGTGGAAACTTATTTTGCAGAGCCGGACACTATCTTTGTGTTCAAAATCTTCTACGAAGTACTTGGAGGAGGAACCCACCTTGCAATGCTGAAGACAATCTGTGCGCCGGACTCGTCGTCGTTGAAGCCTGGTTCAGGGGCTACTGAGGGAGTCCTGGATTAGGGGGTGTTCGGATAGCCGGATTATACCTTTAGCCGGACTCCTAGACTATGAAGATACAAGATTGAAGACTTCGTCCCGTGTCCGGGAGGGACTTTCCTTGGCGTGGAAGGCAAGCTTGGCGATACGGATATGTAGATCTCCTACCATTGTAACCGACTCTATATAACCCTAACCCTATCCGGTGTCTATATAAACCAGAGGGTTTTAGTCCGTAGGACAACGTACACATCAACAATCATACCATAGGCTAGCTTCTAGGGTTTAGCCTCTTCGATCTCGTGGTAGATCTACTCTTGTACTACCCATATCATCAATATTAATCAAGCAGGACGTAGGGTTTTACCTCCATCGAGAGGGCCCGAACCTGGGTAAAACTTCGTGTCCCTCGCCTCCTGTTACCATCCGGCCTAGATGCACAGTTCGGGACCCCTACCCGAGATCCGCCGGTTTTGACACCGACAGATATCCTGGAGTATCTTGCCGCTAAGCCAGCGTCCCGGTTTAATGTGTGAATATACCGGTGAAGTTGGCGATCCTCAATGCCACTGCAATATCCAATTATCTGAGGAAGAAGTTACTGAAGGTGTAAAGAAGATTCTAAATGAATCGGAACTGGTCTGTAGTTAAACCGGTATGAGTCCCTTCTATACCAAGAACAAACCGCCTGCTGTAAGCATTACACTTCCTCTTCATCTCTAATATCTTTAACTTATACAAGTTGTAATCCTTCTTCTTTATATATATATAGGGTGATGACCCCTTCTGGAAACGGAAATCCATAGAGAAAGCGGCAAAGCTAACTGGAGACAAAGTGGTCAAGCCAACCCACCCGAAGACCAAAGCCGTAAAACGGACGTCAAAGCGGAAAATGGCTGACCGGATTAATATGGAGCTTGATGATGATACTGATGACCCAGAAGTTGAGGTAGAACTTGACTCACTTGGCTCTCTTTTTTATGCATCTTGTTAACAATGATCTTCCTCAGGAGGAGGCAGAAGCTAGTCAGGCTGATGACGTAGAGGTAATTACCCTTTCCTCCAGTTCAGACTCTATGCCAACACAAAAAACTCGCAAAGTAATCCGGAAAGTAAGCTTTTCTCATCCTCTTGCTCACTTGGATCCAACATTTATTTTGAAGGCTCAACAGCATGAAGCTCGCCAGACAACCCAGCATAGTGGCCAATTGGTCACCTCTGGCGGTTTACCCGATACTCCGGTTCGGAAGCGCCGGTCTGAGGTCTCTCCTACTTCTGACCATTCTTACCCCAAGGCAGGCTATTTCAGACAGCCTCTTAATCCATCCGATTCAAATTATCAGGTGACACCTCCTTCCTCTTCTGGTGAATCGACAGCAACTCAACTCCCCCCTTTGAAAACTGTGGCCGGGTGAGTTATGAAAAACCTTTCCTTTCAATGCGCCCTACATCTTTTGAACAGGATGTTAACCCTTTTTATTCTGTTTGTAGGGCCAAAGCCAGACCCAGCAAGAAAGCTCGGGTCAGCAATCCAGCAGAAGACCCTGTTGCCGAAGGAGAAGAACCAAGAGGTGAACCGGAGCAAACTGGTGAACCGGAAGGCCTCCATCCTGAAACAACTTTTGATGATCCGCCCCTTGACGGCCAACATACCGACGAACCAACAGATGTTGAGCCAGCCGCCCTTGATAATGAACCGGCAGAACCAAACCGGGCTAGTCCAATAAAAGACACTGAAATTCCATCATCATCCACCAAAAATCCTGAAGGCCCAGGTGATGATGTTATTATTACTGGAATAGGCCACAGCTCTCCTGGTCATCCCGTCATTTTCGCTCAGCATAGTGCCAAAGAAGAACAAATTGCCAGGGATAAAGGTAAATGGAGCAGCGACTTATCAAACTATGCTCATCTTAACGCTGATGAGCTTCATTCCGGCTTCTTGAACCGTATACACTCAAACCGAGATTATGAGGCCGGTTTGGTGAATTTGATGAAAGAACAATATGAGGTAAATTCTTCCCCCTTGTACATTGATTTATAGCTGAAATACTATTCCAAGTAGCCCCCAAGAACAGTTTTATGATTGTTAATCATAAACCGGGTCTTTGTAACACTTCAAGCATCCCATCATTGATCCTTGCAAAGGCGTGTCCTCAATCATAGATAAGACTCATGTTTGAAAAAATTAGACAACTTTCTGCAGCATAGCCCCCAAAGGCCGGTTTAACTTGGCAAGTTAATCCGGTTTTTAATCCACACCGCCAGTTTAGAACAAATGTACATTAGCCCCCAAGTGTCAAGGATAATGCTTGCATTGTTCTGGAGACTTGTATAGAGTGTAGTATTTGAGAGCAAATAGGCATTAGCCCCCAAGTATGAAGTGGATAACGTGTTATATGCTTTATACTTAGTGCATAAATATGTTGTTTTGTTGAATATACCTTCAATGTTGCAGGCTGAACTGAGAAGTAAAGACGCTCAAAACTTTGACTTGCAAGAAAATGTGAAGTCTCAACAAGTGGAAGCTGCAAAAGCCAAAGAGGAGCTGACCCAGGCCCTGGCCGAAATGGAGAAACTGAAAGAATCCTTCAACCAAGATTGTGCTGAATGGGAAACCGAAAAGTTGGTTTAAACAAAAGAGCTGTAGACGCCGAGGAAGCCTTGAAACTGGTGGTTGAAGAACTAGCCGGTTTGAAGCGCCAAATCAATGCTATGACCTCTGCTATCTTTGGTAAGTGTCTGCTTATGTATGTTGCGCCAGTCAATGAATCTTAAAACTGACCAAAATGTTGATAAAATCTTTGGCAGGAACTCGGATCACTCATCTTGGTGCAGATATACGGATGAAGCTCAAAGCGGCATATACATTGGTTGAGCAGCTATACTCTGGGTCTCAGCGAGCCATTAGTACGGCGTCTTATAACAAATCGGTGCCAACATTGATTAAGGAAACTCTTGAGAAGCTGGGCATGTTACCAGCGCGTATTGCCGAGTTGAAGAGAGCCGCTGCAAGAGCAGGAGCATTAACCACCCTTATTCGAGCCAAGGCCTGGATTCCAGACCTTGAAGCGGAGGATATCATTAAAGGATATCCAGGCGTTAAAGAAAATGGTTCAAACTTTCATAATGATGATCTTCGGCGGCTGACCAAACAGATGCGTCCAGCGGCCAGCAAATTGACTGAGGACACCGAATTGTCCCATTTTCAACCGTTTTATGATGCAGAAGGGAAAAGACAGTCGGCCAATATCCATGAAGTCGAAGAACTTGTGCCTCCGATTCGTAAGCACACTTACGCCCCTGATATTAACCCTTCTGATCTTATCCATGAGGAAGCAGTGTTCCAAGCTTTAACCGGAATTGATTGGTCAACGGTTGATTTCCAGCGGCTGGGGAGGGATGAATAAGTGCCTACACCAACTGATCCGCAACCGTCAAACCGTCGTGATGAAGAGTCCTGATCCGGTCGCCAGTTTATATGGCTACTGTGAAAAAACAATGGCACTGTTTGAGCCGCTTTGAAGCTTCATGTAATAGGATAGCTGAAACTTTGTTTATCTGCCATGCAATCGAGCATGTATCATAACACTTTGTGACAATCTTTGCCGCCCTTCAGGATATATTTTATGCATAGCCTATAATGACTTGCTTTCCTCGGTCTAAAAAACTAAAAAGTGTCTAGCGGTTTACCGCTAGACATGTCATAATCTCCAAGAAGTATATAGTACTTTAGCTGAATAATCAAGTGTTTGTACAAAAAATAATGTACAAAACATACCTCATTGATTGACCAAACGTGTATACAGCAAAGGTGTTTAACACCAACCCGATACGTTTGATAATTTTTTCTTCATAATGCTGGTCTATATATCAAACCAAACCGATATAACTACCGGATTTTCTTTATAACATTGATGATTTAGTCAAACCAAACCGGGTCAATGACCACCGGTTTATAATTGATCATGTGCCAACAACTGGTAGTTGGAAAGCAAGCCGGGTCAAGGACGCTGGTTTATCAAAAAGTACTTATGATGTTCAACAAACAAAATTCAAATAGGAAAATATGTGAGGCTTTTTACGAGCTGCCAGGCTCCAAATCAAGGCTTTTCATGGGCTGCTAGGCCTCTGAGTTAAACCATTTATCAAAGCCTTTTAAGATGGGCCTCCAATTAACCAATCATCATTTTAACTATGATAAGTTCAGGGTCTGTAAAAGATTGACTTGTCAAACGTTTGATGGGTCATACCGGGATTACCTGGATAGGAGTGGCTTACTTGATAAAGGCAGGCTAACCCGGGGTTTTAGGTGAATATACCTGGCTTCCAAGCCATGGCTTGATAGCCAATTACGAGGGTCCTTTCAAACTCTTTGTTGCTTTGCAAAAAACAAAAAAGAGCCCCCAAGTAACTTTGTGAGCGATGCTCAGTGTGTGCCTATGTTTGAGTCTGTACTATGTACAACACTCTCTTTGGCTCCACAAATTTTCCTTGTATGGCTTGGAATGCCTATCAAGAGGTGTAGCTGAGGTTCAAACATGACCAAGCCCCATAGTGATTTTCTTTATCTCTATGCAGCTGCTAAAGCCGGTTTAACAAAGACTCCGCTTTGTTAGTTATCGTGTAAAAGCACACACATGATATAAGAAAGAATAGATACCCCGCTTATAACAGAGGCTCCGGTTTATTATATGATATATACATTGTCATAAATATGTACAGATGAAGAGCCTATGGCTTCAAGTATAATAAGGCCGAAGGAGAGCTATGTTCCATGGCCGCTTTGTCTCCTCCTCTGATTGACGTGATTCTTCGTGCTCTCGAACATCAATGAGGTAGTAAGATCCGTTGTGCAGGTTTTTCCTGACCACAAAAGGTCCTTCCCAAGGGGGGGGATAACTTGTGCATATCAGTCTAATCCTGCATGAGCCGGAGCACCAAATCACCTTCTTGAAAGGTTCTAGTTTTAACCTGGCGGCTGTGATACCGTCGAAGATCTTGTTGATAAATCGCCGAACGTGCTGCTGCAAGATCACGCTCTTCATCCAACAGGTCCAGAGAATCCTGACGTGCCTTCTCATTATCAACTTCAACATAAGCTGCAACACGGGGCGAATCGTGACGGATGTCACTAGGAAGAACTGCCTCCGCTCCATACACCATGAAGAAAGGTGTGTAACCCGTAGACCTATTGGGTGTGGTGTTGATGCTCCATAACACAGAAGGTAACTCCTCAACCCAACAACCCGGCGTCCGCTTTAAGGGAACCATAAGCCTTGGTTTGATACCCCTTAGAATCTCTTGATTTGCCCTTTCCGCCTGACCATTAGATTGGGGGTGAGCCACTAATGCTAGATCAAGCCGGATGTGCTCACGTTGACAGAATTCTTCCATCGCCCCTTTTGACAGATTAGTGCCATTATCTGTTATAATACTATGTGGAAAGCCAAACCGGAATATCACCTTTTTGATGAATTGAACCGCCGTGGCTGCATCACACTTGCTGACTGGCTCTGCCTCCACCCATTTAGTGAATTTATCAACTGCTACTAATAGGTGGGTCTTCTTGTCCTTAGAGCGCTTGAAGGGTCCAACCATATCAAGCCCCCAAGTTGCAAACGGCCACGTAATTGCAATCATCCACAACTCTTGAGCCGGAACGTGCGCACGGCGGGCAAATTTTTGAAATCCATCACATCTCTTGACTAAATCCTCCGCATCAGCATGCGCCGTCAACCAGTAAAAACCATGTCGAAAAGCTTTGGCAACCAACGACTTTGAACCGGCGTGGTGACCACAATCCCCTTCATGGATTTCTCGCAAAATCTCACGACCTTCTTGAGGAGAAACACAGCGCTGTAACGCTCCTGAAACACTGTAACGATGTAACTCCCCGTTGAGTATGGTCATGGACTTGGAATGGCAGATTATCTGTCGAGCCAACGTTTCCTCATCTGGTAACTCGCCCCGGTTCATGTAATCCAGATATGGGATTGTCCAATCCGGTATGGCATGCAAAGCTACCACCAACTGAGCCTCCGGATCAGGAATAGCCAAATCTTCTTCAGTTGGTATTTTGACTGACGGATTGTGCAACACATCAAGAAAGACATTGGGCGGAACCGGTTTACGTTGGGAACCGAGACGACTTAAAGCATCCGCCGCTTCATTCTTCCGCCGGTCTATATGGTCCACTTGATAACCTTTAAAGTGACCAGCCACTGCGTCTACCTCTCGCCTATATGCAGCCATGAGTGGGTCTTTAGAATCCCAAGTGCCAGACACCTGCTGGGCCACTAGATCTGAATCGCCGAAGCACTTAACCCGGCTCAAATTCATCTCTTTAGCCATCCGAAGACCGTGGAGTAAAGCCTCTTATTCAGCTGCATTGTTAGTACAAGGGAATATTAAACGGAGGACATAACAAAACTTGTCACCTCGTGGGGAAGTTAATACGACTCCAGCCCCCGAGCCCTCCAACTGTCTGGACCCATCAAAATGAATAGTCCAATATGTATTATCCAGCTTCTCTTCAGGTGCCTGTAACTCCGTCCAATCGTTGATGAAATCCACGAGTGCTTGGGACTTGATCGCCGTGCGGGGTATATATTTGAGCCCATGAGGTCCAAGCTCAATAGCCCACTTGGCAACCCGGCCAGTCGCCTCTCTGTTTTGAATGATGTCACCCAGAGGAGCTGAACTGACCACTGTGATAGGATGGCCCTGAAAATAGTGTTTAAGCTTCCGGCTTGCCATAAACACCCCATACACCAGTTTCTGCCAATATGGATACCTCTGCTTTGACTCAATGAGCACCTCACTGATATAATACACTAGCCGTTGAACTGGATACTCCTTGCCAGGCTCCTTGCGCTCTACCACAATGGCTACGCTAACAGCCCGGGCATTAGCAGCCACATATAATAATAATGGCTCCTTATCAATTGGTGTTGCAATCACGGGTGGTTCGGCGAGCTGCCTCTTCAGATCCTCGAATGCTTTATCAGCTGCCTCACTCCAGACAAAGTTATCTGTTTTCTTGAGCATCTGATATAAGGGAATGGCCTTCTCTCCAAGGCGGCTGATAAACCGGCTTAAGGCTGTAATCCGGCTGGCCAGACGTTGAACATCGTTAATACACGCCGGTTTAGCCAAGGATGTAATTGCTGTAATCTTTTCCAGATTAGCCTCAATGCCTCTGTTTGAAACCAGAAAGCCTAAGAGCTTGCCTGCTGGGACACCGAAAACACACTTCTCCGGATTGAGCATCATCTTGTAAACCCGGAGATTGTCAAAGGTTTCCCGTAGATCATCTATCAAAGTCCCCTCCTTTCGAGATTTGACCACAATATCATCCACATATGCATGAACATTGCGCCCAATTTGTTATGAAGGAAATTCTGAACACATCGCTGGTAAGTTGCATGGGCACTCTTGAGTCCAAAAGGCATGGAAACATAGCAGAAGGCTCCAAAGGGAGTTATGAAGGTTGTCTTCTCCTGGTCCTTAACCGCCATTTTGATCTGATGATAACCAGAGTAAGCATCCAGAAAACACAAATGGTCACAACCCGCCGTAGCATCAATTATCTGATCAATGCGAGGAAGAGCAAAGGGGTCTGCAGGGCAAGCTTTGTTTAAATCCGTGTAGTCCACACACATGCGCCAAGTGCCGTTTTTCTTAAGAACCAGCACCGGATTGGCTAACCACTCTGGATGAAAAACTTCGACAATAAACCCAGCAGCCAACAGACGGGCTACCTCTTCACCTATAGCCTTGCGTCTCTCTTCGTTGAAACGGCGGAGGAACTGCCGGACCGGTTTGAACTTAGGATCAATGTTGAGTGTGTGCTCAGCGAGTTCCCTCGATACACCTGGCATGTCAGAAGGTTTCCATGCGAAAATGTCCCGATTCTCACGGATGAACTCGATGAGCGTGCTTTCCTATTTGGGATCCAGGTTAGCGCTGATGTTGAACTGTTTGGATGAATCGCCAGGAACAAAATCAACCATCTTAGTGTCTATAGCCGATTTGAACTTCAACGCTGGGTCATGCTCCATAGTTGGCTTTTTTAAAGAGGTCATGTCTGCCGGATCAACTTGCTCCTTATAGAATTTTAACTCCTCCGTCGCACAAACCGACTCCGCGTAAGCCACATCGCCTTCTTCGCACTCCAAAGCAATCTTTCTACTTCCATGTACTGTGATAGTCCCTTTATGACCTGGCATTTTAAGCTGTAGATAAACATAACATGGCCTTGCCATAAACTTAGCATAAACCGGCCGCCCAAACAAGGCGTGGTACGGACTTTTGATCTTTACCACCTCAAATGTCAAAGTTTCTGACCTTGAATCGTAGTCATCTCCAAAAGCTACCCCCAAAGCTATCTTACCAACAGGATATGCAGACTTACCAGGCACCACACCATGAAAGACCGTATTTGACGGTTTAGGATCCTTATCTGTCAACCCCATACGGCGGAATGTATCATAGTACAAAATATTGATACTACTTCCCCCATCCATGAGCACTTTAGTGAACTTGTATCCCCCGACTTGAGGGGCTACCACCAAGGCCAAATGACCTGGATTATCAACCCGGGGCGGGTGATCATCTCTACTCCACAAAATAGGTTGCTCAGACCAGCGTAAATACTGAGGTACTGCCGGCTCAACAGAGTTGACTACCCTTTTGTGAAGCTTTTGATCACGTTTGCACAAACTAGTAGTGAAGACATGATATTGCCCGTTGTTCAGCTGTTTGGGATTGCTCTGATAACCCGACTGTTGCTGCTGCTGCTGACTCCCCTGATGGTTGTAGCCTCCCTGGTTGCCTTGGTGTCCTTGATTGACGTGTTCCGTTTGGTTGCCTGGAAACCCTGAACCGGAACCACCACCTCCGTAACCCGGCCCGTGGAAACCTCCTCCTAAACCGCCGGGCGGGCCGTTGTCATATTGGAACATATTGGAATTCTTGAAATCCCGCATGATATAACAATCTTTCCAGAGATGTGATGCCGGTTTCTCCTTTGATCCATGCTTTGGATAGGGCTGATTTAATAAACGCTCCAAATTGTTGCCTAGACCTCCACCCCTCTAGGGCTGCTTGCCTTTACGGCGCTGGCCATTCTCCTGCGTGTTGGTATTTGCGACAAAGTCCAAGCTACTGTCGGCCTTGCGCTTACCAGCGTTTCCATGGCTTGCCGGATTATGATGTTGGCCTTTGGCATTGTCGTTCTTATTACCTTTCTCCGGTTTGTCCTCCTATGAATCTTGATCCTTGGTATTATCTGAATCGGCATATTTAACCAAAGCGGCCATGAGTGTTGACATGTCATTGCAGTGACGTTTGAGCCTTCCCAACTTCTGTTTTAATGGTTTGAAACGGCAATTGCCCTCTAACGTTAACACTGCGGTGTCTGCATTGATACGATCTGATGAATGCAAAATCGCCGAGACCCGTTTGACCCAATGGGTCGTGGACTCCCCTTCCTCTTGGACACAAGCGGCCAGATCTACAATTGACATTGGCTTCTTACACGTATCCTTGAAGTTCTGGATAAACCGGTGCTTCAATTCAGCCCATGATCCAACAGAGTTGGTCGGCAAGCTCTTCAACCAAGTGCGAGCTGTTCCTTCCAACATCATGGTGAAATATTTAGCACACACCGCCTCATCCACATCTAACATCTCCATTGCCATCTCATAGCTCTCCACCCACGCCTCTGGCTGCAAATCGGCGGTGTAATTTGGTACCTTACGAGGTCCCTTGAAATCCTTGGGCAGTCGCACATTACGCAAAGCGGGAGTTAAACACGGTACCCCTAAGGAACTGAACATCGCCCCCGGCTCCACGGAGGCCGTGGGGTGAACCGGAGTATGCTGCCATGCTCCGTGTCGAGCTGTCAACTCGGCCTCTCGACGCGCGCGGCCATGGTCCACAACATCTTGCGCATTAGCACCTCCCTGGCCGGGTTGTTCCCTCGTGGCGAATTTCGGCGACGTGCACTACTGGACACGGCCGGTTCGTCCTCCACGTGTCTGCTATAACTCCGGCTTGGACGGGGAGTAGAATGAATCCTCTCACGGCTGTGTGAATATGCTTGCTGTTGGTTTAGTGCTGTTTGAAGGAGATCCCTGGCCCGACGCGCTTCTACTGCAACTGGTGACTCGCCGTCGGTTGGGAGGGCCGCCAGGCATGAAGCGGCGGCCACAATGTTGTCCAACGGGTTGGAATAATGCCCGGGCGGCGTTGATGGCACACCATTGTTCCGGCAAGGCAGGTCCGTCGTGCGTGGCTGAACCGGCGCTCCTGCTCCCGGTGCCCCCGCCCGGTTTAGCATGGGTTGGTTACCAGCTCCTGCACCTGGCATGTTGAAAAGATTATGTGGCTCATAAACTGATGGGAGACGTGATCGATACCTTCTTCTCATGACTTCCTCTGAAGCATTCTGATCCAGTCTAATCCGGTAGGCCTGTGCTTCCAACTCGGCCCGCTCCGTAGCCATCCTGGTATTCTCTGCTGCCAGGTCCGCTTTAGAATGGGCTATCTGATCTTTCACTTTTACAATCTCCGCATTGTGCTAATCCCTGGCTGCTGCCTCCACCTCCACGGACATCAATGTTGTCAGAGCGTCGAACAAATCAGATAAGACTTGGGCCGGAGGTGGCGCCAAGCTTTCTGCCCCTGCTGGTGTGGCCGTCGTTGAATCGAAGAGCATTGCTGCGGCGGTAGATGAATGAGACACCGATTGTGTGCCGGCCATGAAGATGGCGGCCCGGTTTGGCAGACCGGGGGAATCCAGAATACTATTGCCCTCGGATCCTTGGTCAATCCGGCCGTCCTGCAACTGGTAAAGCGATTCGGTCTCTCCAGAAGACTTGTCATCAGAGCAGACTATGGTTTCTCCATCGGACACCGGTCCATCCTTGTACCCCGATCCATGGACGACACCTACGAAAACATGCCTTGCATCGGGCTGAACCAGCGAAGAACTTGCACGCCGAGCCATTTCGATGATGTCGGTGCAGAGGTCCGGCTCGGGGGCCGGTTCACCGATCTTGCCGATGAAGACGTGAATCCCACCAAAGGGGACCCGGTACCCGTATTCAATTGAATCGGCCTCGGGACCCCATCCTGCATTGTCGATGTGGAGCTTGCCGCGATGACTCTTCGTCATCCGGCCCACAGCGTATGCCTTAAGTCCATCAAAGCTGCCCTTCAAGAACAAAAAACCATCGTGCGATAGCCCACGGTGGGCGCCAACTGTCGTGGGTTTGTCACGGCAGATGTCCTCGTGAAAGGACTTAGTCGTGGAGCCATCGCAACGGGTTAGCTTAAAGGGGTTAAACCGGACAAGAGGACACAGGAGTTTATACTAGTTCGGCCCCTTCGATGAAGGTAAAAGCCTACGTCTAGTTGTGATTGGTATTGCTAGGGTTTCGAAGGCCAGGGAGCGAATTTTACTTGTCTTTCTTACTCATTCGATATAATATCCAATTATTCACGTTGATTAGTTGCAAACAATAAGTGCTAGACAAACTTATTCATTCTGATTTTGGACGGTCTCTTACTGCAGTTACAATTCTGCATACTTGTCCTAGTAAGCTCACAAGTAAATGATTGATTCACTACATCTATGCTTGCCTTGTCATATTTGTTGTCAATATTCTTTTAGGGTGGACCACCCTATTTCTAAATACTGGAACCGTAGACATGAGTGAATAGTATTTCTCTATGTGATCTCTTCCATCATGTGTGGGTAACGAACACTGCATTGTATAGAAAGAAAGTGTCATTTCTAGCTTTTACATAGGTTTCGATCTTTTACATGGAATACAATCTGCCTATTTGCTTTGTGTCGCACTACCAACACTCCACCCTTGAAGCTAAACATTATGCCACTCATAATTGCTTAGTTTATTTGTTCAAATACGAATTTCATATGATTCTAATGTTCCTACTTCAGTTTTGAAATGTGTGTCTGCCTGTTATAGAGACATAAGGGGTTTGTATTTCTGTGTGTGGTCTGGTCAACACGGTTGGGGAGGTGAACTTTGCATATGCAGGGGTTTATAGGGAGACACTCTCCGAGTTGAATCCGCAATGCATTCCATAGATAATCTGACTACTTTTTATGTTTTCATGAATCTCAGTTTCTGAACAGCATCATAATGATTATGAGCTTGCGCGCATTAAAAGAATAAAGCAGAACAATGCCATGGCTGTCAAACTTGGCATTAAGGGACTGAAATCAAGTCTGGATGCAATGCAATGCAAACACTCTCCACCTATAGATTCATGCTCAGAAAATGATCCTAACAGTGATTCTGAGCTAGAGAGAGACCTAAGTCAATGTAGCTCCCTAGTGGAGGAGTCAGAGGAAGATGCCCTATCTTATTCACCCATCAAGGTACTTGCTCTAACTTTCCAAGGTTACATTGCTCGCACATATCTTGCAACTGATGCTTTGCATTGCTTCTACTTTGTTGAACTGCCATTAGCTTAGTTTACACATCGTGTATGTGAATACGCCTTGCCTATCCATTTTCAGTACATATTCCATCTGTCATCATACCATATTTATCCATTCAAATGTTGTTCTTGTGTATTAGACGTTCAAAAGGAAGAGGGCGATTGCTGATCGTGGAGGAGCACAAGCAAAGTATTTGGAAAAGGTAGTGGTACCTGATAAATCAAATAGTCCATTAGGTGTAGTTGCAATATCACCTGACCCACAACATACCCCAACTCTAGCAGACTCTAGCCCTACTACACTAGTCATTTCTGATGCCCCAACTCAGCAGACCCCAACTGCAACAAACAGTATGATTATGCCAGTTGACATAGCACAAGTTGTACGACACAAAACCCCCATTTCAGCAAAGTGTACACCAAATCCAGTTGCCAAGTCCCTTTTCGAACCAGAGAGAGCCCCAATTGCAGCAAATAGGACCCCTGTTCCATTTCTTCCCAGTTTATAAGACGAAGCTTACGTTGTTGTTAGGAACTTTGTGCGCATCTTTCCTTCATGGAAAGATTATACCACAGACACAGAACAATTTCCAGTCTTCCTCCGCAACTTACGCGTAAGTAATGTACTAATGTTATTCATGGTCATTACTGCATATGTTTCTGCTGACAGAAGACACAAGATTTCATTCTTTTAAATAGGCAAGGAGCAAACTGGATTATGATGACGAGCAAGGGTTGGTTGTGCTTTTCAAGCACTCGTTGATGAAGTGTCGTTCCTACCTAAGGCAAGCGCACTTCGGTGGCAAGCCTCTGAACGAAATTTCTGTAAAGTCTCCGGTGCTACATTTATCCGACGGTGACTGGAATAATCTTGTTACACATTGGTCTCGGCTACAGCGTAAGGTACTGTCTATGATATCACATCACAATTTGAACTACATTTATTCATTTGCCTTAATGTCTCACTTGTACGAAAACTGTTAGCAGAAGAACATTCATTCTCAAGGGACCACAGAATCTCGCAACTATACTGCACACTGCATTGCTCTTGTGAGTACCTCTTGCCCTGTATGACCATACTTACTTTCATAGCTGTTTGATTATGTAGCATCACTGCACATGTTAGCCTCGTAATCGTCCATTTGGTGGACATTATAAGATCCGTATGGACTCTTACATAAATTTAGAATCAACCCAATGCTTTTGAAGAGGTTTAGCTCTGCAGTCCTCTTGTAAGGACTGAACGTGGTCTATCACTGTACTTACATTAATAGCTACTCCCTCCGTCCCATAATATAAGAACGTTTTGTAGAGTACACTAGTGTTCAAAACACTCTTGTATTATGGGAAGAGGGATTGGTTCATTTTGTAGCATTCTGCATCTTATCTCCCTCGCCCACCATTTACTAAAAAAGATTAGATCTATATTTAATCTTACCAACAAGTAGAATACACAGACAATGCCAGTGCAGAAGTGTAGCCCATTGCTCTTGTCAGTACATTTTGTCCTATAACGCTTGTACTTCCAGGGATTGGTAGTTGATTATGTTGCATCAATCTGCATCTTATCTTCATTATCCTCTATCCCTTCCAGTATTATCATATCTATAATTACTCTCTACAAAATGTAGAGTACATGCAATGCTTATGAAGAAGATTATGTGCTGAAATTCTTGAGTTATCCTTCCCTTGACATGGAGAAGGGCATTATAAAGCCGGTGTTAACTATTAATGTAAGTCAGTCCTTCTAAAGCCTTTATCGTCAACTGCTGTTTAATTTTCTCATACTCCCTATCATTTACTGCTGTTTAGTTTGTTGTTTTTACAAAAATGCATGTTCGTAAGAACCGTAAGTTCTAAGTTTTACTTGTAAAACCAAATTCCTTATTCATACCATGCACGTTACTTAATACTCCCTATATGTATGCTTGTTTTTGTGGATCTATAATCCAGTGTGTGGTGAAGCAGCCCACGTTTGCACCTTGTCATCTCCTGTTTTATCTTACTGATGTGGCTGATGATATGAACAACATGCCATGCACATTACCCAAAATAGATACACTGATTTTCTTTGCCCTTCATCTATGCTTGTTATGTTGACATGGTAATCCAGTAGTGTGGTGAAGCTCCCCACATTATGAACAATGCCAAATTATGCTATTTATATTTTGAACTTACTCTTTATTTTCTAACTTGAAATTAGATAGAATTGACAGAACAGTTATCATCTTTGTTTATACACATGCAAACCTGTCATCTCTCTGCTTTGTTTCAGGGTGATATGCCTGATGGCATGCACAAGTCTGCTGAAGGCTGTGAGACAAACCCACCATATATTGCAGCAAAGAAGGCAAAACATCTTGAAGATAGCGAGACAACCCCAAAGTCTTGTCTTGATGCAGTGTTCAAGTTACTTGAGACTAACAGTCAGACAAGCTCACATAATTTGTTGTCTGAATCAGTTCAACTTCTTCAATCCCAAGTTCTAGCAGAAAGGCATTCTGCAACTCAACTTCGACTTGAAGTCCTATCTCTAAGAAAGATTGCGGAGAACACCAATGAGAACCTCATCGCTAAACAGCTACACCTGGAAGCTATGACCTACATGCTAGGCCGGTCTCACAGCCTTGCTCAACAGCTTAAGCAGCAGTTCCCTCGCAAGGCTAACCTTTCTTGAACTGTCTTGGAAGTGGTCTCGGTTCAGTATTATTTTGTTACGCTGCAATGGTGCCCAGTTTTTGTAATCTACTTCTTCGTTGCGCTTTATGATCACTGGTGGCGAACTTCAATGCCCAGTGGATGTAATATACCTTAAATCCTTTATTGTATAGTGTAGGTTTATTCTTAGTTACTATGCCGTAATTTCTTTATTGTATAGAGTAGGTTTGTTCTTAATTCGTACTAGTTACTGCCATCATTCGCTATCTGAAAAAAAATAGATGTAGTCGACCGGACCGAAACATTCGACTCTAATGGGCCAGGTTTTAGCGGGCCAAAATTGGGCCGGCCTGCGTATTTCTTGGGCCCGAGTGATTGGGGCCTTCACACATTGCGCCAGGCCCAAACTTACACCGACCTATATTTTAGTTGGGCCTTTTGTCGACCCAATGCTTAGTTTGGCCCAGGTAGCATTGGGCCATTAACAGGCTGAATATTGTACTGGCCTGTTATGGCCGAGATGAAACCACGGGCCTTTAGCAGGCCAAAATGCATGTTGGGCCTCAATTTTCACTAGTCGTCGACGGGCCTTCAGCAGGCCGAAATGTAGACCGGGCCGTTTTGGGCCCAGTTAGCTCACGGGCCGTTACCAGGCCGAAACATATCTCGGGCCTTTAAGAGGCCGAAAGCTTAGCACAGGCATCAACGGGCCGAATTACGCGACAGGCCTTTAACAGGCCCAAAGTCACATTGGGCTTAACTGTTGCCACCTTTAGCACGGGCCGTTAGTGGGCCCGATGTCCCGTCGAACCATATATGGCCCATGGGCAGCACGGGCCATTCCCAGGCCGAAAGTCACACCGGGCTAAAATGGGCCCATGTCTACATCAGGCCTCTAACAGGCCGAAAGTCACTGGGCTGTAGTTGGGCCGAAATATTAGGCGAACAATTAACGGGCCAGATCTGGCTTCAGGCCGCAAATAGGCCCAAATATTGGGCGAACAATTAACGGGCCGGATCTGGCTTCAGGCCGTAAAAGGGCCCAAATATTGGGCGAACAATTAACGGGCCAGATCTGGCTTCGGGCCGTAAATGGGCCTTTATTAAGCAGGCCATTATTGGGCTGGCCCACTAGTACCTGATTAAGTTCTACGGGCCTTTGACTGGGTCGGCCTGTTTAACCTATATGGGCCTCTGTTGGGCCGAGCCATGTGTCGACGTATCATAGGCATGTCTCCTCCAATGGACGGGCGACATCTGGCCCACTGACGAGCTGACAGGTGTTCCCTTTGGCCAATCAGAATTTTACACGTGGAAATTTCCCATTGGTCAGGGCTGTTAACGGGTTATCGGATCCAAAATCCGACCTGATAGCTTAACGGCGTTCCGTTATGGTGGATGCCATGTGTCGGTCACCCTTGACGAAAGCACTTCTGTGACGCGTGATTTATTGTCATGGAAGTGGACACTTCTGTGATGATAATTTTGGTAATGTCATGGAACACTTCTACGACAGCACAGGTATGACTATCTTGATTCTGTCATAAAATCGTCATGGATGTACATGCATGACAAAAAATGCGACCTACTGTGACGAACACGTATCATCATGGAAGTGTATTTTTTTGTAGTGACGTTACTAAGTGGGTAGAAGCTATTCCAACTAGTAGTGCTGATCATAACACCTCTATTAAGATGCTTAAAGAAGTTATTTTTTCAAGGTTTGGAGTCCCTAGATATTTAATGACTGATGGTGGTTCACATTTTATTCATAGTGCTTTCCGTAAAATGCTTGCTAAATATGATGTTAATCATAGAATTGCATCTCCTTATCACCCGCAATCTAGTGGTCAAGTAGAATTTAGTAATAGAGAACTCAAATTAATTTTGCAAAAGAGTGTTAATAGATCTAGAAAGAATTGGTCCAAGAAACTTGATGATGCATTATGCGCCTATAGAACTGCATATAAAACTCCTATGGGTATGTCTCCGTATAAAATGGTTCATGGAAAAGCATGTCACTTACCTCTCGAACTAGAACATAAGGCATATTGGGCCATTAAAGAGCTCAATTATGATTTTAAACTTGCCGGTGAGAAGAGGTTATTTGATATTAGCTCACTTGATGAATGGAGAACCCAAGCCTATGAAAATGCCAAATTATTTAAAGAAAAAGTTAAAAGATGGCATGACAAAAGGATACAAAAGTGTGAGTTTAATGTTGGTGACTATGTATTGCTATACAACTCTCGTTTAAGATTTTTGCGGGAAAACTTCTCTCTAAATGGGAAGGTCCTTACGTTATCGAGGAGGTCTATCATTCCGGTGCCATAAAAATCAACAACTTCGAAGGCACAAATCTGAAGGTGGTGAACGGTCAAAGAATTAAACATTATATCTCAGGTAATCCTATAAATGTTGAAACCAATGTTATTGAAACCGTAACCCCGGAGGAATACATAAGGGACACTTTCCAGAACGTTCCAGACTCCGAAAAGGAATAGGTATGTGGTACGGTAAGTAAACCGACTCCAAAACAGTTCTAATGGCAATTTTCTTCCGTTTTGGAATATTTAGAAAAATAGAAAAAATAAGAAGCAGTCCGGAAAGGACACAAGAGCTCCACGGGCGTACTCCCCTACCTCGTGGGCACCTCGTGTTCTCTCCGGACTCTGTTTTCGTACACGACACGTATTTTGGTCGGTAAAAATTCATTATATAACCTCCCAAAGGTTTTGACCACCGTATCACGCAAAAATCCTCTGGTCTTGTTTTGAGATGTTTTCTGCCAGGGTTGTCAACACCAAGCATCATGTCGTCTCCCTCCTCCTCCAACAATGGTGACAATGATGCTTGGCTAATGAAGATATAGATGAAGAGGGAAGAACCTATGGAGATCAACAAGGATGAAGGGATCAAGAAGACCACGGAGGACCAAGTTCCGGTAGCAAAAGACATCCTTCAACTTGATCACAATCTTCTTACCCAAACTGAGATCGAGGCTTTCAAGATGATTGAGTTAGCCCGTATACAAAACAAGTATCTCACACATGAAAATATTTTGTTGAAGGAGCATATCATCGCACTCAAAGGCATTATCTGCAAGTTAGAAGACCTCCTACGCTCGATGTGTGACTATCCATCATCAACAACTCCACCTTCTTCACCAACAAAGAAGAACTGAGCATCGGGTATGGGCACTCCCCTTGGCAACTGCCAAGCTTGGGGGAGTGCCCCGGTATCGTATCACCATCACTTCTATCTTTACTGTTTTTCTTAGTTCGATCCTTTTGGTAATATCTTGATCTAGTAGAATAAAGTTTTAGTATGATCTAGTTGTGAGTTTTGCTTTATGATCCTTCTATGTAATCGAGTCCGTGAGCTATATATAATAAATATTAGTGTTGAGTCAAGGGCTTGTTTATTTTGCCATGATCTTGAGTGAATAAAAGAAAAGAGAAAATAATAACAAGGAAACAAAGAGATCATATGGATCTTATGGAGAGTAATGAGCTCACATAGAAAAAGTATGATGAATAAAAGTTGTTGAGAGTTGAAAAACATAGTTTTGCTCATCGTTGCAATTAATAGGAAGTAATAAAGAAAGAGAGGTCTTCACATATAAACATACTATCTTGGACATCTTTTATAATTGTGAGCACTCATTAAAATATGACATGCTAAAGAGTTGACGTTGGACAAGGAATACAACGTAATGGGTTATGTTTTCTTACATCTGAGATAAATTATATTGTCTTGGATCATCCAACATGATTGAGCTTGCCTTTCCCCCTCATTCTAGCCAAATCCTTTGCACCAAGTAGAGATACTGCTTGTGCTTCCAAACACCCTTAAACTAGTTTTGCCATGAGAGTCCACCATATCTACCTATGGATTGAGTAAGATCCTCCAAGTAAGTTGTCATCGGTGCAAGCAATAAAAATTGCTCTCTAAATATGTATGACTTATTAGTGTGGGAGAAAATAAGCTTTATATGATCATGTGATATGGAAGAAATAAAAGTGACGGACTGCATAATAAAGGTCCATATCACAAGTGGCAATATAAAGTGACGTTCTTTCGCATTAAGATTTTGTGCATCCAACCATAAAAGCGCATGACAACCTCTGCTTCCCTCTGCGAAGGGCCTTTCTTTTACCTTTATCTCCTACCTTACATAAGAGTCATGGTGATCTTCACCCTTTCTTTTTACATTTTATCTTTTGGCAAGCACAACATGTTGGAAAGATCCTGGTATATATGGCTAATTGGATGTGAGTTTTCATGAACTATTATTGTTGACATTACCCTTGAGGTAAAACGTTGGGAGGCAAAACTATAAGCCCCTATCTTTCTCTGTGTCCGATTAAAACTCCATACCCATAAGTATTGCGTGGGTGTTAGCAAAGACTAAATGATAGTTGAGTATGTGGACTTGTTGAAAAGCTCTTATATTAACTCTTTCCTATATTATGATAAATTGCAATTGCTTCAATGACTGAGATTATAGTTTGTTAGTTTTCAATGAAGTTTATGATTCATACTTGAAATTGTGATTGAATTGTTACTCTAGCATAAGATCATATGACAAGAATTATATAAGTTGTTGTTCTAAGAATGATCATGATGCCCTCATGTCCGTATTTTATTTTTATCGACACCTCTATCTCTAAACATGTGGACATATTTTTTGATTTCGGCTTTCGCTTGAGGACAAGCGAGGTCTAAGCTTGGGGGAGTTGATACGTCCATTTTGCATCATGCTTTTATATCGATATTTATTGCATTATGGGATGTTATTACACAGTATGTCACAATACTTATGCCTATTCTCTCTTATTTTACAAGGTTTACATAAAGAGAGGGAGAATGCCGGTAGCTGGGATTCTGGGCTGGAAAAGGAGCAAATATTAGAGACCTATTCTGCACAGCTCCAAAAGTCCTGAAACTTCACGGAAGACATTTTTGGAATATATAAAAAATATTGAGCGCAAGAAATTCACCAGGGGGGGCCACACCTTGCCCACGAGGGTGGGGGCGCGCCCTACCCCCTGGGCACGCCCCCCTACCTCGTGGCCCCCCTGGTGGCCCTCCGATGGACATCTTCTGCTATATGGAGTCTTTCGATGAGGAAAAAATCATAAGCCATCTTTCCGGACAAGACTCCGCCGCCACGAGGCGGAACCAATCTAGGGCTCTGGCGGAGCTGTTCTACCGGGGAAACTTCCCTCCGGGAGGGGGAAATCATCGCCATCGTCATCACCAACACTCCTCTCATCGGGAGAGGGCGATCTCCATCAACATCTTCACCAGCACCATCTCCTCTCAAAACCCTAGTTCATCTGTTGTATCCAATTCTTGTCTCTAAGCCCGGGATTGGTACTTGTGGGTTGCTAGTAGTGTTAATTACTCCTTGTAGTTGATGCTAGTTGGTTTAATTGGTGGAAGATCATATGTTCAGATCCTATATGCATATTAATACCCCTCTGATTATGAACATGAATATGCTTTGTGAGTAGTTACGTTTGTTCCCGAGGAGATGGGAGAAGTCTTGCTATTAGTAGTCATGTGAATTTGGTATTCGTTCGATATTTTGATGAGATGTATGTTGTCTCTCCTCTAGTGGTGTTATGTGAACGTCGACTACATGACACTTCACCATTATTTGGGCCTAGAGGAAGGCATTGGTAAGTAATAAGTAGATGATGGGTTGCTAGAGTGACAGAAGCTTAAACCCTAGTTTATGTGTTGCTTCGTAAGGGGCTGATTTGGATCCATATGTTTCATGATATGGTTAGGTTTACCTTGATACTTTTGTTGTAGTTGCAGATGCTTGCAATAGGGGTTAATCATAAGTGGGATGCTTGTCCAAGTAAGGGCAGTACCCAAGCACTGGTCCACCCACATACCAAATTATCAAAGTACCGAATGTGAATCATATGAACGTGATGAAAAACTAGCTTGATGATATTCCCATGTGTCCTCGGGAGCGCTTTACACCATATAAGAGTTTGTCCAGGCTTGTCCTTTGCTACAAAAAAGGATTGGGCCACCTTGCTGCACTTTATTTACTTTTGTAAATTGTTGCTCGTTACAAATTATCCTATCACAAAACTATCTGTTACCTATTATTTCAGTGCTTGCAGAGAATACCTTGCTGAAAACCGCTTATCATTTCCTTTTGCTCCTCGTTGGGTTCGACACTCTTACTTATCGAAAGGACTACGATAGATCCCCTATACTTGTGGGTCATCAGTCATATCTACTGGGTCAACATTATCTTTGTAAAACTTCAACTCCTCTGTCACACAAACAGACTCGGCATAAGCAATGTCGCCTTCTTCACACTCCAAGGCTATCTTGCGACTCCCATGCACTGTTATAATACCCTTGTGACCCGACATCTTCAGCTGCAAATAAACATAACAAGGCCTTGCCATTAACTTAGCATAAGCCGGCCGCCCAAACAGAGCATGATAAGGGCTCTTGATTTTAACCACTTCGAATGTCAACGTCTCAGATCTGGAGTCATACTCAACTCCGAAAGCAACTTACAGAGATATTTTACCAACCGGATATGCCGACTTACCAGGTACCTCACCGTGAAAAACAGTGTTCGACGGCTTAAGATTTTTGTCAGTCAATCCCATGCGACGGAAAGTTTCATAATAAAGGATATTGGTGATGTTTCCTCCATCCATGAGCACCTTAGTAAATTTGTGCCCCCCAACCTGAGGTGCCACCACCAGCGCCAAGTGACCTGGATTATCAACCCGGGGCGGGTGATCCTCACGACTCCACACAATGGGCTACTCAGACCATCGCAAGTAACGGGGAATCACCGGCTCAACGGCGTTCACAGCCCTTTTATGGAGCTTTTGATCCCGCTTGCATAAACTTGTGGTGAAAACATGGTATTGCCCACTATTCAACTGCTTCGGGTTACTCTGGTTACTAGATTGCTGCTGCTGATTCCCCTGATTGTTCTGTTGGTTGTAACCACCCTGATTATCTTGGCCTTGAAAACCAGAATTAGAACCACCACCATCGTAACCCAGGCCATGAGAACTAGAGCCTGAACTGCCACCCGGCCCATGGTTATCCTGAAAAAGATTAGAATTTTTGTACTCCTTCATAATGAATTCCAAAGGTGAGTGGACGACCTTTCCCGTGTACCGTGCCTCGGGCAGGGCTGATTCAGCAGCCGCTCAAGATCGAAACCTGGCCCCCTAATCCGAGGAGGTGGCTTTCCCTTATGGAGTTGTCCATTATTCTGCGTATTGGTGTTAGCCACAAAATCCAAACTATTATCAGCTTTGCGCTTACCGTTGCCTCCCTGACTTGTCGGGTTATGTTGCTGCCTTTTGGTATTGCTACTCTTCTTTCCCTTTTCCGACTTTTCATCATCAGACTCGGGGTCCTTGGTACTATCAGAGTCAGCATACTTAACCAGAGCCGCCATCAGCTCCCCCATGTCACTGCAGTGGCGCTTGAGCCACCCTAGCTTCTGCTTAAGGGGCATAAAACGACGATTCTTCTCTAACATCAAGACCGCTGAACCGGCATTGATACGATTCGACGAGTGCAGGATAGTTAAGACCCGACGCACCCAGTGGGTTGTTGACTTGCCTTCTTCTTGGACACAGGAATCCAGATCCACAATCGACATATGCTGCTTGCATGTATCTTTAAAATTTTGGATGAATCGGGCTTTCAACTCAGCCCATGATCCAATGGAATTGGCGGGCATCCCTTTTAACCAAGTACGGGCCGTCCCCTCCAGCATCATGGTGAAATATTTGGCACACGCAGCGTCGCTAGCATCCAGCAGTTCCATGGCCATCTCATAACTCTCGACCCACGCTTCAGGGGGCAGGTCAGCTGTGTAGTTAGGTACCTTACGAGGACCCTTGAAATCCTTAGGCAAGCGCTCATTCCGCAGAGCCGACACTAAACATGGCACACCCAAAGTTCTAGAGGTTGCGCATGCCTCTACCGAAGTCGTCGGATAAGCCGGAGCATGTTGATGAGCCGCGTACTGAGCCGCCAGCTCAGCCTCCTAACGCGCCCTGCCCTGATCCACCAGAGTCTGGGCATTAGCACCGCCGCGTGCCGGGTCATGTCCACGGGGCTGGTTACGGCATTGTTTAGTACTTGAAACCGCTGGTGAGTCAATGTGCCAGCTGTAACTCCGGCATGGACGAGAGGTCGAGTGAATCCGCTCACGACTATAAGAATAAGCCGCTTGCTGCTCCAAAGCCGTCTGAAGAAGTTCTATGGCCCTCTGTGTTTTAACCGCCGTCGGGGACTCGCCTTCAACCGGGAGAACCACCAATCGCGTTGCCGCAACAATCATATTATCCAACGGGTTAGAATAATGACCCGGAGGTGTTGGAACATACTGAGGTGGAGTATTTTTCAAACGTGGCAGGTCTACCGACCGTGGCTGAACCGACGCTCCAGTTCCAGGTGCTTCGGCCGCCCGGCTCACCACCCGCGGGTTGCTGGCCCTCGCTCCAGGCGTGTTAAAGAGGTTTCTCACCTCATAAACTGAATGTAGACGAGTCTGATGCCTCCTCCTCATGACTTCGTTCGAAGTGTTCTGATCCAACATGAGCTGCAAGGAATCTGCCTGAATTCGTTGTGCCTGAACATCCAGAGCATCCCGCTCCGCGGTCATCCTAGTGTTCTCAGCCGCCAGGTCTTCCTTAGCTTGAGCTATCTCATCTCGCAACTTTGCAACTTCCGCGTTATGCTGAGCTTGATTTGCCGGGTTAACCTCTGTTGTTAATAACGTCGTCAGAGTATCCAACAAGCCGACCAAGACCTGAGCTGGCGGGTGCACAGGGCCTCCTTCCCCGGCCGCCGTTGCCGTTGCTAACCCGGAAATCATTGCCGTTGCAGTCATAGAATTTTTCCCTGGGTACGTATCGGCCATGAAAATCGCGACCCGGTTCGGTGGCTCATAGGGGTCCGGAAGACTATCGCCATCGGAACAGCCCCCAAGCCGACCGTCTTGAAGCTAATACATTGAGTTAGTCTCGCCTGTGGACGATTCACCGTCGGAGTAGACGGCCCTCTCACTGCCAGACACAGATCCTTCAAATTGTGCCCCATGGATAAACCCAACGAAGGCGTGCTTCACGGCGGGTTGAACCCGGGCGGGTCATGCACACTGAGCCATCTCGATGATGTCGATGCAGATGTCCGGCTCAGGGCCCGGTTCGTCGATCTTGTCGATGAAGACGTGGATTCCGCCGAAGGGGACCCGGTACCCATACTCGATTGAGTCAGCCTCGGGACCCTAGCCTGCATCATTGATGTAGAGCTTGCCGCGACGACTCTTGGTCATCCAGTCCACAACGTATCCCTTGATCCCTTCGAATTTGCCCTGTAAGAACTCGAAACCACTGTGCGCTGGCCCCATGGTGGGCGCCAACTGTCTTGAAATTGTCACGGCAGATGTTCTAGCAAAAGGACTTAGTTGTGGAGCCATCGCAACTAGGTTAGCTTAAAGGGGTTAAACGGGACAAAGGACACAAGGAGTTTATACTGGTTCGGCCCCTTGTGGTGAAGGTAAAAGCCTAATCCAGTTGAGGTGGTATTACTTGGGTTTTGATTACCAGGGAGCGAATACGCTTGACCTAGCTTTCGATCCATGTTGTTTCTTGCCCTAAACCGCCGACAGATCATCCCTTTATATATACAGGTTGATGCCCCGCGGCTCACGGAGTCCCGGCCGACTCATACACAATGTGTCCAGCTCGATGACTAACTATGCCTGCCTTACAATACAAGTCATACACATATGGTGGTTTATACCTATGGGCCTTAAGCCACCTTTGGGTTTTGGGTCCTTAATAAGCCTGCTATCTAAACCGCCATCTTCAACATCTTCACGGGCCTTGTCTTGATGAACCGTCATCGGTATAACCCGGCCCCTCCTGGGCGGGTCATACCCAATAGTCATATCCCCAACACAGACCATTGCACTAGGCCTTGTTCGATCATTGCATTTCAGCGCTTATGCCATCGTGTCTCTAGAATTTAGAGAGGAATGGCAAAAGCATCAACATCAAAATGTGATTGTGGAGATACCTTACTGTATGCTGGAATGGCGCCGCACAATTGTGGGACAAGGGAAATTGGATGCACTTGTGCTTCATCTAGAAGCTTCAGGCGGCAGGAGAGAGTGCTCACCCGAGCCAAGATCTTATAGGGACCGAAGAATCAAAAAGAGTGCTTGTGGATGGAGCGGTTAGAAACTGAACTTTGCGCGTATGGATGAAGCTTCAGAAAAACAGAATCTCCAATAGCAAATTCACGATGGCTACGAGCCTTGTCAGCTTGGTGCTTCATTTTTTTTATTTGCCCTGTTGAGTTGTTGCTTCAACAATTCATTCATGGCTGCGAGTTCCTGAATCCATTGTTGGGCATCCGTTATAGGTGTAGCATCAGGAATTTCAAGCCCCCATTGCCTGGGCTCATACCCATATAGCGCCTTGAATGGGGGAAACACCAATAGCAGAGTGATCAACCGTATTGTACCAATACTCTGCAGAAGGCAACCACTAGGACCATTTCCTGGGACAAGAGTGAAGAAAGCAACGAAGGTATATTTCCAAGCATTAGTTCACATGCTCTAACTAGCCATATGACTGATGGTGGTTGGCCATGCTCAAATCTCAATCAGTGCCCATCAAAGCAAAGAGTTCCCTGCAAAACTTGCTCGTGAAAATGGGATCACGATCAGAAACCATAATAGTTGGTAGCTCGTGCAACTTGTATACAATGTCAAAGAATACCTTGGCAACTTGAGTAGCAGAAAAAGGATGGCTAAGAGGACAAAAGTGAGCATATTTAGTGAACTTGTTGACCATGACAAGGATCCAATGATATCTGTTGGAATGTGGCAAGCCACCTATAAAATCCAGCATCATAGTAAGCCTGGCTTGCGACGGAACAGGAAGAGGTTGGAGCAGCCTCGGATAATTTACTCGTTCGGGCTTTGCTTGTTGACACGTTTGGCAACCCTGCACATAGTGTTTTATCTGCTTCTTCTTGCCCGACCAATGGAAGAGTCAGCGTACACGTTTGTACATGACATGAAAACCTGAGTGTCCCCTGAACGCACTGTCATGAAGTGCCTAAATGACTTTTGCTTGAAGAGGTATATTTTATCCCAACTAAACTCTTCACATGAACTTGATGACTCCCTTTTATAGAGAGTAGGAGCGTGTAGTGCTGGCGCGGCCGGAAGCAAGATCAGTGAGCAACTTCTAAGCCGCCAGATCATTTTTGTAACTCTCTACATCCTTCTCGAGCTAGACTGGTTGGCAAATGGAAACAACCATAGATCAGCAGTGGGTTGCACCTTGCGGGACAATGCGTTTGTCGCCCCTTTTTCAACTCCTTTCTTGTAGCATATTTTATAGTGAAGTCCAATAAATTTGGTAAATGCCTTCTTTTGCCACAGTGTGTTCAAGCGCTACTCTGTGAGAGTCTGACTTAATAGGAATGATAGACTACTCATATCAACAAATAATTCCTTATTTTTGAGAGACCATTTGAAAAGAACTTCAAGTTAAGTGTGCTTGGGATGGAGTAATTTGAGGATGTGTGACCATCTGGGAAGTTGGCTCCAGGTGCTCATGAGGAAGGACAAAGTGCACATGAAAGACTAGTGTTGTTGGTCTATGGGCCAGTCTAAATCCCGTCAGGCGTAACGGCCGAGAACCAGTGGCCGTGGCGTTACATGCTCTTGCAAGTATGGCAAGCTACTATGATCTGTTTGAATGATGAACTCGATGTGTTGAAGATAAGAGCGCCAAAGGTCCACCACCATTATAATGGCTAGGAACTCCTTTTCATATGTAGACAAACCAAGCATCTTTGGGCCCAAGGCCTTACTCAAATATGCAATAGAATGTCCTTTCTGGTGAAGCACTGCCCCCACTCCCCAGTCAGTTGCGTCCTTGTCAATAACAAAAGGAACAGAGAAATTTGGCAATGCCAAGACCGGTGCAGAGATTAGGCCCTGCTTGAGCAGTTGATATGCATGTTCAGTGGCAGGCGTCCATCGAAAGGGAGCATGTTTCTTAAGCAAGTTTGTCAGTAGTTTAGTGATGATGCCATAGTGTCGCACAAACTTACAATAGTACCCTACCAACCCCAAAATCTGACGCAGCTGCTCGACATTAGTTGGTGTTGGCCAGTTCTCAAGTTCCTTGATTTTGTTCTTGTCAGTTGTGAACCCCTTTTGACTAACAACATGCCCCAATTACGAGATCTGTCGTTGGACGAAAGAACATTTGGCATGCTTGACAAGCTATTGGGCGCGCTGAAGAAGTTGGAGCACCTCGCTCAGATCCAAAATATGTTGCTCAAGTGTCTTGCTGTAGACAAGGATATCATCAAGAAAACAATGATGCAACATCAAAGACAAGGCTTCAGGCTACCATTCATAGCACTATTAAATGTAGCTGGTGCGCCACTCAAACCAAAAGGCACCACTCTGTACTCGAATTGGCCATTATGCGTTTGAAAAGCAGTCTAGTATTAAGCTGAATCTGGTGATACCCAGCTATAGGTCGAGCTTAGAAAACCAACTAGACCCTGTAAGTTCCTCTGGTAGTTTGTCAATAATTGGAATGGGGAACCTGGTTGGTCTTGTGAGGGAATGTTAACAGGATGAGCCCTTGGAATGAGAACAATTTTGTGATTGTGGATATGGCGCGAAGGTAAGCCAATTGGTTATGCAAAGACTGCTGGAATCCATGTCAAAACTTCAGATATTACTGCAGGGACTGCTTCTTCATTGTTGGGGCCCGAGGTCATCGTGAGAGCATAAACCTGTAACAACGGAGACGTAAAGGCGAGCAACATAATGAAAGCACCTGTGAGTGGGCCATGGCATTCTACCAAAGGTAGATATAGCACCTGTGAGTGGATATACGCCTTGCGACATGCATCCCAGTGAACCTTGGTCGCAGTTTTGGAGCCAGGAATTAAAGATCGGGGCAAATGACACAAACTTATGATTACAGAGGCCAAACTACAATGCATGTATTTTTTTCTAAACTATGCACTGTTCATTTCCAAATTAGAAGCAAATCAGTGATGTTAGGGGGGCAGGCCCTACTGGTCCCCCTATCTCCGCCACGGTTTGGTCGGTCCCGATCGGTCCTAGACCCGAATGGAATATTCGGTCTTATGTGTGTGTATATATGATGAAAACGTCCGAGGAACACAAGTAGAAGCTATATGATCCATGAAGACAACACCTTCTAACTCTGAAACCCCAGACGTGTGTATCATCCTAACATACTGGCAGCAACAGACAGACACGGTGACAATACATGCAGTCACACCATGCACACGAGCACAAACCAATGACCTAGCAAAGTGCTGGTAGCTCGATCTCAACTGGAGTGGAGGAGGCTCTTGAACCACTGCACCGAGCTCTTGGGGTACCTCTTGAGCTTATCGTTGTAGTCGACGAAGTAGAGCCCGAACCTGGACGAGTACCCGGCCGCCCACTCCCAGTTGTCCAGCAGCGACCACGCGAAGTAGCCGCGCACGTCGCACCCGTCCTCCCTGCGTCAACCACCACACCAAAACACGTAAGACTTACTAAAACATCACGCAAATCGTACACCTTTTTTTGCTTCAAATGCATCCATGGCAATGGGAAATTTAGCACAAATTGAGAAGTGGTAGTGTAGTGTACTACTTTATGGAGGCGGCCAGATTGGTGAGGTAGTCGTTGTGGTACTTTATCCGCTTGGTGTCCTTGAGGGCGTCCTTGAGGGCAATGAAGGGGCTGTTGCTGTCATCCATCCCTGCATCAGCATCAGCAATCGCACACCGTC
Source organism: Triticum aestivum (assembly GCF_018294505.1). Taxonomy (NCBI): domain Eukaryota; kingdom Viridiplantae; phylum Streptophyta; class Magnoliopsida; order Poales; family Poaceae; genus Triticum; species Triticum aestivum. The sequence continues at coordinate 47,285,623 of NC_057803.1, forward strand.
AGAGCTCTGAATCTCATGTCTATTGACATGCAGGATCATAAGGACTCAGGTCCGTCGCGCCCTTACCGTTTTCGGTGATGTAGATTGGTGGGCTGTTGTACCTGTTCTTGACATAGTTCATCAGGCTCCTCATCCCTCTGGGCACAATGTACAACCATATCGAGTTCGCCTGCATAGCCGCATCAATCTTCAGTTCAACTTCAATCACATACAGTTTTACAGTTTACTAGAACGATAATCTTCAAGATAATGTGTGCATGCCGCCCGGACTCACCCTGTCCCCAATCGCTCTGCCGTTCTTGAATGCTGCAAATCGTCAAAAACATCAACATTCCCATTTCTAACACGGGTGAAAGTACAAACTTGAGGGAGATTCAGAGAGATCACTGACGGAGGCTGATGGTGCCGGTGTCGGCGAGGGTGTCGTTGAGCAGGCGGACGATGATGTCGGTGTCGTTGTGCCTGGTGTAGTACGTCGTGTAGTGGTTGATCCCGACGAAGTCGAGCGCCCCCTTGACGAGCGCGGCCTCCTCCGCCGTGAACCGGGGCAGCCTCTCCCCGACCCGCTTCCGCATGGTGGCCGGGTAGTCGCCGAAGAAGAAGGGGTCGGCGAACCACCCCAGCTGGAACTCCTGCGCCCGCTTCGTCGCCTCGACGTCGATCGCGGCCGACGACATGGGCTCGTACCACATCACGTCGAACGCCATGCCGAGCTGCCCGTCCTGCGCCGCCCTGTACTTGGTCCTGTATACGCGGGAAACGGCGGCGTGGGCGAGGATGAAGTTGTGGGCGACGATGTAGGGCTCGGTGCCGGAGTTGCCGGACTTGCAGTAGAGGTGGAGCAGCACGGAGCAGCGCCCCGGCGCCTGCAGCCCGGCGTCGTAGCCCTGGATGGCCACCGTGTGCGGCTCGTTCACCGTGATCCAGTGCTTCACCCGGTCCCCGAACGCCGCGAAGCACGTCTCGGCGTACTCCGCGAAGTCGTCGCTGCGTTTTTAACCATTATTTTTGCCATGGAAATTATGCAAGACTTACTGTAAGCCATGAATCTACCGTTGGTTAAGTTGCAAGAATGGTTGCAGGTTAAGAGGGTGGTGTGTGCTCACACAATCTGCCTGTCGAGCCACCCGTTGTACTTGTCCTCCAGAGCCTGGGGGAGGTCCCAGTGGTACAGGGTCACATATGGCTGAATCCCTGCAAGATCACGAATTTCACATGTGTCAGTGCCGATCAAGCAGGACTACATAGAAATACAGATAGGCATATGTTACGATTGCATTCACCTTTAGCGAGCAGTGCGTTGATGAGTTTGTTGTAGTGGTCGATGCCGGCCTGGTTGACCTGACCAACACCATCTGAAAAAGACACACACAGAGAGAACGTTTGCACATGTCAGGACAGAGAGCGGCCTGAGTGAGATCACGGACAAATCCGGTGATTTGAGGTGGAGATGGGCGGCCTACTTGGGAGGATCCTGGCCCAGGCGATGGAGAAGCGGTACGCGTCCATCCCCATGTCCGCCATCAGCTGTATGTCCTCCTGACAGACAAGAAACCACCATGCATCATTCTTCCCAAAGCATCAATCACATCGAGATGCGCAAGACCTCGTATGCTACTACAGATCACTACTAGTATGGCACGTATGTACGCAGAGCAGAGCAGTCGGTGTTGAGCGGTAGCAGAGCGTGGCGCTCACCTCGAAACGGTGGTACTGATCCACGGCGACGTCGGCGTTGCTGAAGTCACTGATCTTTCCTGCACAACAGAGAGGGTCGTGTCTTGTGGAATCAGCCAGAGTTTACGAGTCTCAACCGGCTCCAACTAATTGTGATGTCTGCCTAATGCAGCGAGCTCAGTTAATCCTTACCTACGATTTCAGCTTATTAGATGTACACTATCAACCTGAACTAAACACAGCATGGCTAGATTAGGGCTGCCTTGTCGATGTACTCCACTGCTTGGAATGCAAATGCAAATGTGGTGAGTGCAGAAGGGTGGGTAGGTGGGACACGCACATCAATCAGGGCAAGCATGCACAATGTGTTTTGCTTTGCGCCACTAGTTATCCACGCTTTTTAAGAAAAAGGAAGCGTTGCAACGAACAAGGAACGCTAACTTCATGGCCACTTTCGGTCAGAGCTAGCTTAGACTCGGTGGGGAAAGACAGACTGCCAGTTAGTGCTGCGATATGAGTGTGAAGACGACCCTACCCGCAAAAAAAAAAAAAGAGTGTGAAGACGACCCAATGATTGGGCTTGCGCGCTGAGGCAGTTCCAACATTCCTTGACAGAGATGGGAGCTCCATTTACGTGGTGGTAAAGCTTCTTGCACCCAAGGTAAAGGCGCTTGTAACTCTGTTGACACAAACGGGTAATCCCAGGAAAGAAGTTACAACGGCACTGAAGGTCAGGCCGGCCCAGGCATGTTTGTGACTCGATCGTGAGTTGACGTCTAGCTTATCCAGTCAGCGACGTGTATCCTGGTGCGGTGGTGCACGTTGTAATGGTAAATTACGACCACATAGCCCTTATCAGTTCTTCACAAATGCACGTGGCCGGCTGCACTGTAGGCACTGAGAGGACTAGCTTTGGGGTGCTGTCCCTGGTGATAGTAAATAGGAGTAATACGAGAGAATTATACATACATGCATGTAAGTAAAGTACGTACGTACCGAAGGTGTGCGCGAAGGTGTCCCAGATGGTCTGCCCTCTCCCGTCCGCCTTCACCGCCCCCTCGTACTGCACAAGAGGATATATCATTACAACATAAGACAAGTTATTCAGTAGTAGAGTAGTACGTACGAAACAACACAAGATTTATTTTGAAGAATGAAGCTAAGCTCTGGGTCCTCGCGGCGGCCGAGCGTTTGAGTAATTAGATATAGATGTTTTCCTCTTCGTCTCGAACAATGACTTCTTCTTTAGTCAATGAATGACCCAAGCCTTTTGCCTTTCTCTCCTAAAGAAAACGATTTATTTTATCGGGCCATGAACTGCATGTCGAGCTCGTCTTAAAGTAACCAAATCTATGTATTAACCGTGCTGATTTAGTACTACACTAAGTGAGTGACAGTTAATATGGATAATACGAGGGAGTAGTCCGTATAATTGGGAAAAAAATCCTATACGACCTGGGTCGTACGCCCTCGTCGTGAGACCACCTCCAGTGACCGGCACGTGGCAATTCGAATCTCAAAGCAAACCTATTCTCGATTCCCCTTTCTTTCTCCAGCGCCGCCGCGATTCTCATCGTTGTTGTTTCGTAGAACCACCGATGCTTCATGATCCCTTCAATTCCCTCTCCTTCTCGTCTCTGAAGACGGCAAGAGAGCCTCCTGGCTACTCCGGCAGCAGCTCCTTCCCAAACTTGCAGATTCATGCGACCAATCCACATGGTGCCGGTGGATGGTCTGAACAAGGCGAGGAGCAGCAGGGACGATGATATATCCATTGCGCAACCACGGCCCCTCTCGCCAATTTACGGCAGCGACGAGTTTAGGGAGCTGCAGCCTGCGCCCTCTTGCTCATTTACGGCAGCCGCGGCCTGCGCCCTCTCACTAATTTACCTCCAGCCAGAGCTCAGCGCAATGGTGCGTCCTATCTAGGACCAGCACCAACGTGGGCATAGCAGGTTGAATCAGTGGCGCCCTGTGTCGAGGCTCTAGCTGCAAAACATTCTGAAGCCATGTCGCAGGGAGCACCAAGACTGCTGGAGAAGAAAGGGGAATCAGAGAATATCGCTCTTGTTGCTTTGAGATTCGAATTGCCAGCTGTCAGCCCCTGGAGGTGGTCTCACGACGCGAGGCGTACGACCCAGGTCGTATAGGATTTTTTTCCGTATAATTGGTCCCGTCATGGCAGCGTTGCGCGTCCACACAACGCACAGCACAGGTCAAACGTACGCTCTGGGAGGAAGAGGACGGTTACAGTGGGGGCATGGGAGCCGCGCGCAGCATGTGCGGTGGTGCTCGCGCGCGAATGGGCACCGTCCTCTCCTCTCCACCGGACGGACGCGCGCCGCCCGTGAACCTTGAAAATTCCGGTCGTTTTCGGCAGGTTTCGCACCCACGGTCAAGCAGCTAGGCTAGGCAGGCAGCTAGCCCGGCGCCGACGGGCAGGGGGCACGGGCACGGGAGAAGAGAATATATGCATCCGTCCCGATGGATCATGACAGGTCGGGCACGTAGAGCATGCATGCGTAGTACCTGCCCCTGCTCCTTGATTGGGACGGTCGGTCTCTTCTGCTGCATAGTCTTGGCATGGATGGCAATGAGTTGGGCAAGTGATTAATTGGCTACACAAGATTTGGCAGGGGCCGCTAGGTCTAGCAGTAGTAGTACACTTAATCGCGCATGAAATATTTCCTTTATTTATTGGGAGAACAAATTAATGCTGTTAATGGAGTCTAATATTTGAAGAAAGAGATATAGATAGAGACCTAGAGAGAGTGGATCATGGTTCTAAGAGTGAAAAAATCTAGCTAGCTAGACAATGTCTTTTTCACCTGGGATGAAAATCTAATGACTTCTTTTTTAACTCGTTGTGCAACTTTGCCGTGTACGCGCGTCCACGGCGAATGTTATGCTTGAGGTGGATGGCCTATGCGCGACCGATGGATACACAAACAGAGATGGTAGGCAGACGAGGAGAAGAGGGTCCAAAAGGCCGCCGTCAGAAAGCAAACCCAAGGCCACAAGACAAGAATACAACTTTTGTTCCTTCCAACCCCTTCTTTGTCCCAACTTGGCCTCTAGGCTGCCAAGTCCCATCCCATGGCGATGCTTACAGCAAGGCCAATGATGTATCTTAGGGGCATGGTCTTCTTCCTCCTAGCTATGACGGGGCATATACTCTTCGATCTTATCACACTGGTACTCTACGCACCGTAATCATTTTTTGCAAGGAATCCAAACCAAAGATTCGTCAATTTGTTCCAAGCAAATCATCGACGACCCACGTAAAACATGATCATGGACACTCGTTCATCCTCCACACACAACATGCATGCATGGCAGTGGCACTAGAACTGGCGCGCATGCACGAAGACGGAAGTAAAAAAAAGAAAAATCAATGGCGCCACCATGCAAGTCAGATTCGCCAAGATCCATGGACGCGCGGCGGACCAGCGAGAGAGATGGAGGGAAGTGGCAGGCAGCCAACGAACGAACCTGGTACGCGGCGGAGGCGGTGCCGAAGACGAACCCCTTGGGGAAGCTCCCCCTCGTGAGCGCTCCTCCCCCGCCGCTCCCCTCAGCCCCAACGCATCCCCGCGGCGGCGCGGCGACGAGGAGGACGAGAAGCAGGGCCAGCGCCGCCGCCGCGCCGCATTGGCCCGGCCGCTTTATCCCCATCCCGGAGCGAGAAAGAGAAAGCGGGCGTACGTCGTGGTGCGTGGGCTCCGGAGAGCACGCAGACGCAGGCACGGACGGACAGGGAAAGGAAGAAATGCCTAGTGCGTGACTGTGTGTGCGCGCCGATGTGTTGGCCGGCGTGTGGGTGGGGCGGTATTTATAATGGCGATGGAAACCGAGGCATGCACGGCTCCACCGATGAGCCGGTCCAGAATGGACTCACCGGCGAGCTCGGTCGATCTGGCGTCAGCGGTCGGCCGTCAGTGTACTGGACTGGGCGATTGCTTTAAGGGAGCGAAGTGTGGAGGCTGAAGCGATGGTGGTTGGGGACGCGGCCGGGAACGGGAGTGTGAAGGGGAAGCCGGGAGAGGAGGAGCTTTCTCCCTTCCTTTTTCACCCCGATGGTTGGTCAAACAGACATTGTTATTGAGCAATCATTCCGGCTGCGGTACATGTCGTGGCTGCGGTTACTCAGATACGCAGCTATGCAGATTGTCACCCTCAAAAAACAAAAGCTATGCAGATTGTCGCTCTGAAGAACTGGAAATAATATGCCACTATCAAAGTAATTAATGAAAATATTTCCACCAAAATCTACATGTAAAAAATGCTAAATAATTTTGAAATAAGCCTTTTCAACAATTCAGAATGTGTACCATTAGCCTGCCAATAGAATAGAACCCCCTTCCCTCCACGCGTGCCTCTCCTCCTGAGCAGGTTCTTTTTCGTGGAGCCTTGAGGACATACACAATGGGGCTATCTTACAACGACATCAGCATAGTTGCTGAGTTGGAAGGATACTTCTTTTCTTTCCGGTGTCGATTTCAATAACGAACGCCCTTGCCCGCTGATGGTGCTAGGAGGCTCCTTCGACCATCCTTTCCACCGCCTTGATCAGGGGCCATTGATGCTAAGTCGACATACACCGCCGCCTCGCCTTCATGCAGATTGTAGTTCTACCACAATCAGATTTCTCAAAATAATAATTATTAAATAGGCATAAATGAGCACAATGAATGATAGACCGTGCACATTTACTTATTTTTAATTTGTTGATCGGCCTCATCTTTACATAACTATTCTCTCAACTCCAATGAATAACACATGTCCTTATTTGAATATTTAATTTGTACCATTTTCGGTGAACAACACAAAGAAACGTTCCCTTTTTAGGGGAAATCACTTAATTTATTACCCAAAGTTTGGGATCTTGTCCGAGACTACATACGAAATACAATCCGACGGCCCTAGGCGCCATTCCTAGCACAATTCCTCCCCTACAGCAAGCTTAGCTAGGATACGAGCAGTGTAGTTCGCGGATCATGTCTTATAGCTGATTTTCCAATCCTGTCAAGCATGTAGCAGCACCTTGATCTCTTCAATTAGTGGGCCCGACGCAAATAGGTTCTTGTTTTGATCGTTGATCATACACACTACCTCCCTACTATTGAACTCGATGTGTAGTTTCTGAATACAGATTGCAACGGTGAACTGAACTGCCCTCCGCCCTCCGGCGTGCAAGTATCTCGACAATCTCAGGGTTCACACTGGAAGGAAAGAAGTGAGCAGCGGCTCCTCAAAAGGCACCTTCGTGATCGCGCGTGACCACCCGTCCTCCTCCCGTGTCTCCATGTCTTGATGTTGCACCGTCCGCGTTTGTCATTACCCAGCCTGGTTCCGACGACTTCCATCTCTCGACTGGTGCCGGTACGGGTACCTTCGCCTTCTTCTCCATCGCGACATTCTATTCATCCATGTAGTTTGAAACTGAGCTCCATTCATCCATTGCTTCATTTCTCGCCATGCAAAGCCCATATAAACCTTGAAGCATAGTTACCCTCTCCTCTTCACCAGCTTCACCAAGCCACATGAGCATCCATTGCAATAGGGCACTCTGGGAGATGACCAAAGCCCAGGCGGGGGGGGGGGGGGGGCATCTTTTCTCTTAGTAATAAACGAATCCACATTCCCTGCTTGAAAATAAGCTTTCCATATGGATCTTTTTATATCGTATGTAACATGCCTGAAGTTTTTTGCACTCCATGTTTTCAAGCTATGCATCACTTCTTTTAAACTACCCGCCACTGAACGTAAATCACCCGAAGGGAGCTTCCTAGCCCATGCCGCAACTATCACCTCTGAAAGCGCAGGATCGCGCTCCGACATGATCTCACACCTTAGTGTACGCTTTTTTTTAATTTCTTTCCTCCGCCACCATTTGCACCAAGACGTGGCCAGATGCGAAACACGCGCTGCTGGGAAGTGTTGACACCAAGACTCATCCACACACACTTTGTCCAGCCTAACTCGAACGCTCCGGTCCCCCAGCTGGCGTTATCATATGTGAAAGGTGCTCCCGTGAAACTGAGTTTTTCAAGTTCACAAACCAAGAGAGAATATCGCAACGCCGCCCTCTGTTTTTTCCCTCCATGCTGCATATACTAGAGAAGTGCTCGTGTTGCCACGTCGCTTCATTAAAATCACCGCACACGAACCATGGTTCGCTTGACGTTGATTGCAGTCTCTCCAAGTGTTGCCACATCACATGTCTATTTTCAACTCTAGGTTCTCCATAGACAAAAGTGCCTCCAAGACACATCAGTGACAATATCCACTATCACCTCATCAATATATCGCTGGTATGCATCTAGAATTGTTACATGCAACGATTCAGCCCAATAGAGAGCTAGCCTGCCACTGCGTTCATCACTTCCTACACCATGAAAATCTTTCAGTCCCAATCTCCATCGCAACTTCTCCATCTTCTCATAACTCTGTCTGGTCATCGACAAGAAGACCAATTTGAGGGAATTGGCTTCTAAGAGGACCAAAACCTCGTGAACCATTCCCCCAATTCTCCGTAAAGATCAAAGGCTCATCCACGTATCAGATAGACCACAAAAACCAGCCATTCTAGCAAGACAACTCGACAAAGCGAAGACTCTGGAGATCCCAGGAGCGAAACGAACACTAGACGGCTAGATGAAGCCGACCAGGACAAGGAATCCACACGCAGGCATGAAACAACCATGTACGTACGTCATCATTACATAACCTACACGTACGTACGTATGTCTGTTTGGTATTAGACTCTGACATTTGGCACCCCTGCATCATGGGGATAGGAGTAGTGACGGGTGTTGCCAAAATGATGGCTTCAGACTTGGCTTACTGATGCTGCATGCATCGCCCACATGAAGAGGCCGGGGGCACATCCTCCTTTTCAAAATAGAAAAATGTACTGCACCGCACATGTAGATGTAGGACGACCACGTCGGTTGACCCCATCCACGAAGCCGTTGTAATTCCGTCTCTTGGTACAACTGAATTACGTAACAAATCAAGCGTGTTCTTCTTCTTCTTGACCTTTTGCAGTGACACGATCGCCGTTTTTGCTCTAAACAAATGCATGTAGGGTTTTACGGAAGCGTCCCGTGCACGGATCGTCACAGGATCAAATCAAAGGCAGCGCTCTAATTTCCTGCTGGCGGCTTCTGCTCCATCCGTGACAGACATTGGCGGATACTCCTACAAGAGGCCGAAACATACGTATCCAACAAGTGGAAACGGCACGCTTACCCCTAAATATCTCTTCTTAATCAGTTAGATGAAAATAAACTGGCCCTCTTCCCTTTCGACTACGTTCATGTCGTCGCGGCGGATGGCGACGGCGCTCACGGCTCTGGATGGAGTAGACCTCGCTTGTGCACTTGTGCATTATGTACAGTCCTATTAATGTCCTGTAGCAGGTCACGTGTCAAAGAAACAAAATGTGCCGGCCCCCTGTACGTACGTTCTAGCTGTGATTCGTGTGGTGTGAAGCATCGGAATTCGTCTGGATCGGCCGCGAGAAAGAAGAAGACGGCGGTCGTGCGGTTCAGACCTGAGGCCGGTCTCAGGAAGGACGGAGGACGAACTTGTCAAGTTGCAGTTCATGCATGCATGCACAGGAACGCGCGGCATGTGCGGGCAAGCTGGCTAGCCAGATGCAGCTAGCACATTCATTGTTCTTGATCGGGCATTAACAATTCCGGTCCGGCCATCCGTCGACGGAGCTGGTGACCGGTGTCCGGCGGGTGTCCTCTTCTTCTTGGATTTCGACGTCTCTGTCCACACACGACGCCGACGGCCCTTCGCCGGTCGTTTCCTTCCTCGTCAGCAGCAGGACGACAAGATTCAGTTGCATGTGGACGGCATCGCACTTGGACTGCACATGCATGGCCGGTCCGTGTCTTTGACTCATTACGCGCGGCAGTACGAGTGGATGGGGTTGTGGTTCACTGACTTTACCTGGGCTGATTAAGGCCACTCATATGTGGGGCCCCGAACATGCTCACCCACCTGTCAGTGGCCCAAAGTCGGTTGATGTTACATCAGTTATTGTTGTCCATTTGTCTCAAAAAAAGTTATTGTTGTCCATCTTTCTTTCTTTTCCGAAACGTGACAATTTCTTGTATGCCATTTTCATCAAGTGAGAAATGCCTGGTTTTGAGATAGCTCACCATCCATACAGAACAGTAAGTGAGAAATGCATGTCTACTACAACAAGTTGTGTCCGACTCCGGCGAGGGAGGGGTGATGACGGCGGCGTGCCTTCGGCTCGTTTCGGTGATTGTAGTCGTCGCTAGGTGGTCTACGGATCTGGATGAAATTTTTATTATTTTTAGTGTTCGTTGTACTGCCATGATAGAAGATGAATAGATTGAAAGTTTTCTCGCAAAAAAATTTATGAAACCAGGATAAAAATGAAACAATCGCCCTCGTCATCATGGGTACTAGCACTACCACCCGACCTGAGGGACTCACTTGGGCGTTCGGGTTTACCCGAAATTTCGGGTCGGGTAGTTCGGGTTTTTTGAAATTCGGGTTTTCAGAAACAACTCCCGAAATATCCCTAAATAAACTAAAACCCGAAATATCGGGTACCCGAATTTTCAGGTTCGGGTTTAGGTAATCCCAAATTTTCCAAACTGTGAACAAATGTACTTACTGATGTGATGTGATTATTTCCCCTCTTCTTCTATTAATTAGTCTATATGAATGATGATTAATTTATACTTACAAATGCATCCATATTCTATTTGAGGTGAGAAAGAAACAGTGGCAGTTGCATCAGTACGGCTGTTAATTGCCTCAAGCTGCTACACCTACAGAGTACAGTAGCCTCAAGCTGCTACAGAGCCACACGCTTGCCAAAAACAAAGTACATTTGAGAGTAGTTTTTAGCAGGATAATTCAGCATGGCCAATGTCAGTTTTTAGCAGGAAAACTTAGCATGACAAATCAGTTTTCAGCAGCATAACAACATGAAAAATGATGATTTTGAAGATCATAAGTGCATAACAGCATGACATTTTCAGCAGCATAACAACATGAAAAATGATAATTTCGAACATCATAAGTGCATGACAGCATGGCATTTACAGCAGCATAACAACATGAGAAATAGTAGTTTGCAGCAACACATTGCATGGCAATACTCAATCGCCACAATCTTAACATGATACATAGATCCACTTCTCAGCAAATAGTAGCAACTACCAACTAGCACAGGTGTTCACCATAACCCACAAGTACATCATGACAATGATTCAAACAACATAGTAGGCTACGAGCCACCAGCCACGAGACATAGCATAACACAAAGTAGTTCAGTTTAGACATTTAGTAGCCACCACTTGAATCAGCCATGTATCATCAGTAACACTCCAACACCAGTTCACAAGCTCATGCTGCAACAACAAATGCGAGTTCATTGCATTATCATACAATTATATGAGGATATGTCAGTTGTCAACTTGCATGTCAAAACTTAAAATGTTATACCTTTAAGTAGATGTTTCAATGGTGGAGTTGAACTTGCTTCCTTCTGATTTGGAAGTGGAAGACAAGCTTTTGTCACTTTTATCTTGCCGTTTTTCTTTGGGCCCAAATTCTTCAATTAACTCTGCAATGGAAACAATGAAATTATAATAGCTCCAAGATCAAGAGAACAAGAATAGTAGAATACAATAGCTAGCGCATTTAGAAATCTGAGAAAATATTTCACATAAAGAAACTAGGAAGAAATCACTATTCTTTTTCCAAAAAGACAACAATGGTGTACCTTTTTCGATCATCGCCAACTCCTCCATATTTTCTTGAATGTCAATAGGTGTTCCCATTCTCAGCCAATCTTGTGCACACACTAGAGTTTCCAACATGAATGGAGTAAGGGATGTATGAAAGTCATCTAAAATACGCCCACTTGTGCTGAAAGCAGACTCTGATGCTACTGTTGAAATGTGTATAGCAAGCACATCACGGGCCAAGCGTGCCAATATTGGAAATCGAGCAGCATTGTTCTTCCACCAAGCTAGAATGTCAACATTGCTCTCTATATCCTCGGTATCTTTAGCAAGATATTTGTCAAGTTCTGACTTGACATTCATACTCGAACCATTGTTCATCTTCAACTTCTTTTTTATAACATCAGTGAGCAAGGCTCCTCTGCCTCCCTTTGATTGTCTTGGTTCAAGTACTTGATTTGGTAATTCAGCTGGAGCATAAAGATCTCTATATTCATCAAATAAGTTATGGACACAAGCTTTAAGAGCTTCCCAAACATGTTGTCCCTTTTCCTCACCAAACATTTCATCAACAATAGCATTTGTGAACAACGATAGCTTGTATCTTGGATCAATAACTGCAGCAACAAAAATCAGTAAATTGGTATTCTCCTTCTCCTTCCCCCTTCCCTTTCCCCTCCCCTTCTCCTTCTCCTTCTCTCTGTCATTCTTGTCCTGCTCCTTTGTGTGCCAAAGCCCCCAGTACTTGTCAAATTTATCTTTCATTCTTTTTCCCATTGCTGCTTGCAAAGTATCAGGACTATTTATCCAAGCTTGAATCAACAAACGCACTTCTCCAATCTCATGAGTGAATCTATTGGAAGTCACATGAAGAGTAGCAGAGACACGAACAGTAAGGTCATGAAAATGCTCCAAAAAAAATTCTAACTTCTTTGCATTCTCCCAATCTGATTCTTCAGGGAAACCAAAGCCATCATTCTCTTCGGAAATATCATCAATGTAAAGGATATCCTCTTCAGCTAACCTTATGAACACTTTCTCATAAATATTGGCGGCTTTGAGCATGAGAAAAGTTGAGTTCCATCTGGTCGGGACATCAATCTTCAGTGACGCCTTGCTGTTTATCTTTTCTTCCTCGGCAATCTCCTTAAACTTGACCCTTCTTGAACCACCATTTCTAATATACCTAACAACAGCTCTAACACGCTTCACAGAGACATCCACTTCTTTTATGCCATCTTGGACAATAAGGTTAACAATGTGCGCAGCACACCTCATGTGCAGGAACTTGCCATTAGTTATGTTTGTTTTGTTTAGCTGCCTCCTCAAATAAGAAATGCCACCATCATTGTTAGTTGCATTGTCAACAGTTACAGTCATTACTCTCTCCAAATCCCATTCAGTCAAGCATCTAACCAAGTTTTTCCCGATGTCATCTCCCTTATGCCCCTTCACCAAGAAAAAACCAATGACTTTCTTATGGAGACTCCAAGATTCATCAATAAAACTTGCTGTTACAGTCATATATCCATCCAGCTGCTGAGAAGTCCAACAATCTGTTCTTAGGCAAACTCGCTGACAAGAATCCTTGAAGAATTTCTTCAGCTTGGCCTTCTCTCGAAAGAATAGGCACACAGTGTCTCTGCTGCAGGTTCTTCTAGATGGCGGTTTGAAACATGGGCAAGCTTTGGACATAAATTTCCTAAAGCCCGGCTTCTCGCTGAAACAAAAAGGAAACTCATCTTGAATGACCATTTCAGCAAAAGCTTCCCTTAGATCATCAGGATCAAACCTCCAGGTCCCAGCACCTTCTCCTTGAGTTATTTGCAAAGTGGACTGCTTCGGATCTTTGGCCATCTTGTGAGGGTTGCTCTTGCACACATCAAAGTGTCTGATCAAGGATGAAGTACCATGATCCTTTGTGTCGGCCTTCAATTCACGTTTGCAATATTTGCATTTACCAACCTTCACCACATTATTCTTATCCTTAATCTTATCGAAATGGTCCCACATATTTGATCGTGGTGCCATCTCCCTCCTTCCCTGACCTAAGTGACCTTTCTTACTATCCTTTCCATTCTCCAAATCAACGACCCCAGTGGCAGATTGCTCTTGAGAAGTTTGTTCTGAACCATGAAATTGCTCCTTGGAAGATGGTTGTGAACCAGAACATTCAGGCGATACAATTGTGTTGCGAGTGGCCATATGACTAGTGCCCACTTCCTCCATCTCTATCATCGGTGACATCTCTATGTGCTGATCATCATCATGTTGAGTCATCTGTAAGAAAAAAGAGCAGCAACATCACTCACTTTGGTATAATTGTAAACAGTTGCACTAACATACAAGAAGCATGTAAATATTTCAAAATTTCAGTCATAGATTGTAAACATATAATTGTAAACACTTGCACTAACATACAGCTGCAGTCACATATTTTGAACTCCAAAAACTTGCACTAACATACAAGAAGCATGTAAATTTCAAGATTTCAGTCACATTTAATTCTGGAACGGGTTTTCTTAACTTCATACAACAACAATCGTGCAACATCAGGTCATTTTAACAAGTCAAGTAGTCAACAACAACAACATTCATGCATAACAACATCAGGATCAGAGTAAGCTTTTAACAACAAGCCAACAACAGTAGAACACCAACATCCTTCACTCAGTTCACTGCTTTGATGGCCAGTAGAGGAATAAAAGAACATATGTAGAGGAATAGGAACAACAACAGTAGAGGAATAGGAACATATGTACGATATACCTTGCAAGATCCTTCGATGCTTCGATGGCCAACGACCAAGGTCCTTCCCGCCGACGATGCAACACCAGGGACGGGGATGTGGGCCGGCGATCAGGAGTCCGGGACGGGGGATGGCGGAGGTAGCATACAAGCATCATCGTCACCTCTCTATTTGCCTCATCTCTATTTATAGAGAATCAAGTCAATGTAGGGATATCGATAGTTCTCCTAGCTCTGGTATCTGAATTACATCGATTGATTGGCATGCAAACTCATGTCAATCTTCTTCTTTCTTAAAAAGAAAGGAATGAAGACTTGCCAAAATGGCCCCACTTTTTTAAGATAGAAATCAGCATCAGGAAACAACGAACAAGATTTCACTCACTACTGGATCCAAAACACACAACCAAAATCAGAAATATAGCCGCCCGCAACAACATAGATGTAAGAAGCGCATGCAAGCACCGATAAGTGAAAGATAACACAAAGCATCCAACAACTTGATCTCCATTGTACACTAGATGAAGATTGTTGATCGTGCCGTGAAGCTTCTCTCGTGTCCATCTCATCTTTACGCCTTTCTAGAAGTAGCAATATCCACAACAATCACAGAGCGATTGATTTATACACGTTGCGTAGTAAAGTATTTGAGACTTCCTTATTGAAATTAGTTAAGTACGAAGCGTCCATATTGCATAGACAAGTGCCCCACACACCGCCTAGTGAAATAGCATTTTTCAGTTTTCGAACCCAACCGGCATAAGCCCCATTCAAAGAAATTTTCAAAAGAAAGTGGCAGCGCCTATGAAAGGGAGTCCTGCTTTGGACCTATTTCCTCCAAAGAAGTTGATCCATGACGTGGGAGGAGCAAGGTGGAACTGATGTGGTTGTGTTATCGTGTAAGCCATGCGCTGTGGTGGAGTTATCGAGCAAAGGATGGAGTCAACTCAGGTGGCCTTGTGGGTTAACTCGGCTATGGAGGTGTCTCTCTTGGGCTCCTCTCCGGAGGCCAACATGGAGCTCAACTTTGGGCCTTCTTCCTAGGAAAATAGTGGGTTCAATTCAACAAGGATGATGAAAGCTTTTGGTACCCCGAGCAACATGGGGACTTCTGAGTCTAAGGAGTCGCATGGGGACTTTGGCAAGCCGCAAGACACGACATTGTCTGCACCTTATTCCTTGCTCGGAGCACATATGCAGTTTGAAGATGCCACTACTTGTGGCACCGAGGGACGTAGTGGACAATTGGATAAGAAGAATAAAAACAACAATGTCCCAACTGCCAAGCGCATTGAATATAGGTGGCCCGACGCTTTTAGGGAATTTCCAAAAGACAAGAGCACAAATAAAATCACCCGAGTAGGATCTGCAAGAGAAGATGAAGTCATGTATGAAGATGTTCAAGAAGCCACTTACACTAACGGTGATTCAGGCAATCTGTGCCTCGGTGAAGGTTAATATTTGATCGCTTTCTTCAGAAGGTTAGGCACATGTGCAACTCCTGTTACAAGAGCACAAGAGCTTTATTGAGGTTGTGGAGGTAGGCTTGACAGGTTACGATATGCTTTTGGTGGTCTTGGGCCTACACTCCCTTGTATCCAACTCCAACGTGCGTGGATAGCTGATGGTGTGTGTGTGTGTGTGATATTTTTGCCGATTCTCCTTAGTTAACGGAGCCTTTTATGTTTTTCGTGTATAATTTCCCTCATTAACTATACTGAATCTTTTCCTTTTTAATGTAATGAGGGAGCTCCCTGCCTTCCGGTGAGGTTTTGTAAAAACAATTGGCAGTCTTGTCCACCCCGATGATTTTTTTTATGAAAACCCCCACCCATATATTAATTAATTGACACAAATGTTCGTACAATCATTCGTCACAGCTCTTGCCACGCAGGGCGGAACACTATTAATAAGAATACCATCAGATCTATTAATAAAACTAAATTTTGCAATCTCATGCGTCATCATATTCGCCTTCCTGTTAATCTTGGTGATTTTTAAAATACTCATCATCTTGGAGACACTCAACGCTACCTTCTTCAAATTAACAAGGTTTGACCTGTCCAGGTTATCATTTGCAAAAACCGAGGCCACAAAAGAGCAATCCGTTTTCAAGATAATGGGCTTGTGAAGAGTGATACCAATGTAAAGGCCTGAGATGGCTGCTCGAAGTTTCGCTTCCTCGGCACTAAGACAGGTACCAATATAATCCCAAGAAGAAATAAGAACTTCTCCAGAATGATTTCTAACAACCACCCCAACGCTCCCTGCGTTAACGGCCTCCGCAAAACTTGCATCAACATTAATCTTAAGGAATTCCGGAGTGGGAGGCAGCCATGGATCACAAATCCTCTCCACATTACTAATGGGTTGTAAACCATCAATCACACCCTTACTTTTGTTACTTACCTCTACCTTCGTTTTTGCATGACAAGATGAGAATGATGCCCAATAATTTTGAATAAAACTCACTGAGGCCGGGATAGATTCCTTTCCTTTACCAAAAATCAAATCATTTCTCAAATGCCAAGCTCTCCAGAACATGAAAATTGTTTGCTCACGCATAGGCGAACTTAACTGATCCAATAAAATAAATAACCAGGCAAGGGGATCCATTATCGGCGTACTTACACCCCGATGAATTTTAGCACAGCACATACAAGCACTTAGAGCTAAGAGTTTTTTTAAAAGAAAATTTGCAAGTTTTATTGACCAATAGAAATAAACAATGGGATACATATTGGATCATGCGCTTGTCCTAGCCACATGTGCCGATCCTGATCAAGAGCTATCTCATGACGCATTGAACCTAGCCAACGGCTAGCCGAACCACAAATGTGCAGCCCAATCACGAGCTCTGACTGGGGGATACAAGCTTAACTGTTGCGTCTATAATTTTTGTGCTAACAGTCCGAGCACCAAGCAGAGAGACAGACCCAACCCATCAATAATTTTTCTTCAGTTGAATCCTGAATCTAGCTTCTTGTGACTAGTGATAATTATCTTATATTGTAAAAAATCAAAACGAAAGTCTCTTGAATTGGTGACTTGTATGTATTTTAATTACAGCCTACGTTTGCACACCCTTGATAGGAAGAACGCCACATCCCCTAAAAAAATAGAACACATTTTCCTCAAAATAAGAGGAACAAATCATGGCATCTTGAATCAGAATAAAAATATACCAAGTGTTAGAGGGATTTCTGACGGGATAGATCACGACCCCCCCCCCTCCCCCGGGTTCGCAGACAACCTTTGTTGCAACGCGCCTGAGCGACGCGACCAAAGCGTCACCTGTGACACCCCATCTCCCGCACGGTTTGTTGTGATGCCATCATCCCTGCATGAAAGGAGCACCACCATCACACGTGCATTTGCGACCACCGCTTGTAGAAGACGACCGCTGCGCACTACTGCTCCACCAAGGAGACACACCTTGAGAGAGCGGCGGCAAGATCCAAATAGAAGGGTGTGGCGTTCCCTAAACAGAGATTGAAAGGAGGGGAAGGATTTCACAGGTCAAGGGAGATGCATCTTTAGGGCAACTTTAGCCGATCCCTATATATAGCGGAGGATCCGGCGGAACAAAACCTTAATGGAGTATTTTTACTCTACTAAAATTTGGTCGGACCTAGCCGATCCCCTATATATAACGAAGTAAAATTCAAATTTGCATAATCGTTCAACCTACTTTCTATTTAAACAAGCAAAATTGGCCACATTGTCTTGACAACCGAATGTAAACAACCGAAATTTAACTCTATGTCTTGACAACCAAAATTTAAACTAAACTTAAACTTAAAACTAGAAGTAGACGTAAACTAAAACTAAACTCATCTTCATCAGCATCCTTGCCATCGTAGAGATCGAGCCAATCTTGCCTCGACATGCCACCATCCATGGGGTCTGGGCCGGTGCCGTCATTACCGGAGTCGGGGAAGAAGTGCCGCCACTCCCCGGCGTCGAACTCCTCTTGTCTTGGCTGCCGTCATCGCCGCCCTACACCTCGTCATTGGAGATGATGATGACCTCCCTGTCGACCCCCACTACTAGGGAAAACGTTATACATAGAACTTTAGCAGTAGCGCTTGTTAAAAGAGCACACTACTGCTAGACAGCAGTAGCGCGTGCAAAATAAGCGCGCTGCAGATGGACATATATCAGTAGCGCGTCTCACCGAAAACTCGCTACTACTAAAATTCCAGTCACTTAGCCAATGGGCTACACATAGTAGTAGCGATCTTCCAAAAACCGCGCTACCGCTAATAAACTTATAGTAGCACGTTTATGCGTAAATCGCTACTGCTAACGAAAATAAAATAAAATGAAAAATGAATAGAGAAGTAAATGAAAATGAAAGAAATAGAAAAAAGAGAAAGGAAAATATAAAATGTAAAGAAAAATAAATGAAAAAGAGGAAAAAATGATGAAGACGTAGCAGTAGCGCGTTCTCTGAAACGCACTATAGCTAACTTAGCTATAGCGCGTTTTCTGTAACGCGCTACCGTTACTTTTGACTTAACCAAAAACGATTTCCCCCCGGCCACCACTTCTCCCCCAAATCGATCCCTTGCCCCACTTCGCCGCCGTCCCCCCCTCCCACTTCGCCGTCGTTTCCTGCCGACGTCGACGCCGCGCTCATCCTCACGGCCGCCGCCCGAGGCCGCCCAGCCTCACCGCCGCCGCCTCTCGGGCTGCCCTCGACCTCACCGTCGCCTCCCTTGACCTCATCGCCGCCGCCCTCGACCTCACCACCCCGAGCCCGCCAGGACCGCCGCATCCCGATCCTGAGCCTGCCCTCGCCGCCCCTACCTCTGTCGCCGAGCACCTCCCCGCCATCGTCTCTCCCCTCTCTGCAAGCCCCCCACCCATCCTTTTTAGTTAATAAATGTTAATGTTAAGTAGTAGATAATGTTGATGTTTTTAGTTAGGGTAATAATAGACGATATTAAGTAGTAGATAATGTAGATGTTAATTAGTTCAGTAGGGTTTAGTTTTTGAATTGAGTTTGTTTAACTAGATGTTAATTAGGGTAGTAGGGTTTAGTTTAGAGTAAAGTTTAGTTCAGTAGTTAACTAAATATAATCTATATTTGGTTTTTGAATTGAGTTTGAGAGAGCATGAGATTTGTGTAGATTTTCTTGAAGTGTCGCTAGGACATGCAAATTTAAAGTGGTCAGGATATATGCAAATTCCTCAATTGTGTTTGCCCATGTTTCGATTGTGCCCAAGTGGCCTTTTGTTGTTTCCAGGGAATGAAGCTGGGTGGCATATGTTTTGCCGGAATGTTGATTCATTTCCGTTCCGGCAAATTTCAAGTTTTCGATTTGTCCACTTTTTAGCAAAGGTCATGCCAAAAAAATTCGTAAATTTCGGCATGACTTGTGCTACAAACTAGGACATATCGAGTGCCCGGGATTTGCCGCACCGGGAAGGGGTCAACGTTCCTGCAAAACATAGCCCTTTTTATGTCATTATTCATTTTATTAGGTCTAGAATTAATTGACTAGATTTAATCATAGGAAACATGGCTAGCAACGATGAAGGACAGGGTTCTGGTTATTGCGACGACGTCTACCTGGCGGCAAACGAATTTTCGAGCCTTGCTGACGATCAACCGATGTTGTTGCTGGGCCCACCGGTCGCATCGGGGACTGAGACCGACACGCAGACCGGTGCTGAGACTGAGACCGGTGCTGAGACTGAGACCGGCGCTAAGACTCAGACCGGCGTCGAGACCAGCGCTGAGACTGAGGCCGGCGCTGCCTCGGGGAGAGGAGTCGGTGTAGAGCCGAAAGCAAAGAGGCAACTACTTCCTAACAAACTCAGGACTACTAGACTGGTGGTCATGTCGGTGGACGACGACAATTTTGAGCCAACCGCGCCCGAGGAAGCACGCGCATGCTACGACAATCAAATAGGCTGCATCGTACGGACAACCGCCACCATCAACGATGAGAAACTACAGAAGATAGATAACATGAGGCCCTCCCTCGTAAAGAAGCTGCACCAGATATTCTTGTTCTCAGGCCGGAATGAAAAGGATTATAAAGATCCAGATAAGGACCCGGCAATGAAGAAGATAAACAAACACGCCATGTCCAAGTTTAGCGACGCGTTGGCCGCCTGGAAAACAAGGGTGAAAGCAAAGATCGACAAAAAGGAACCCTACTCCGAGATTGTAAAGGATAATCCGACAATCACGGCAGAGCAATTTGAAATATTCAAGGCGGCTTGCGACACTAGTAGAAAAAGGGTCAAACGTGAAGCAAATTAGTTCCGGTTTGTATTTGAGCTGGCACTAATGTATACATTAGTGTCGGTTCCAACGGCTAGCCGGGCCGCTTTCATTAGTACCGGTTCGTGGTGAACCTTTAGCACCGGTTCGTGCCATGAACCGGTACTAATGAGAGTGGTGGCAGGATGTTGTCAGACTGGGGCCCCTCCAGCCCCTTTAGTACCGGTTCTTGGCACGAACCGGTACTAAAGGTCGTCCTACATAAACCCTTCGTCCACCCGAGCTCGCTCTATTCTTCCCCTTTCCCCTCTCCTCTCTGTTCTTCCCCTCTTCCTCTCGAGCTCATCACACATTTTGCCCAAAATTTGTCAAGATTTGAAGGCCCCCATCCATTCAAATGATCACAAAGGTTAGCAACTTTGTCCTTTCATCTCTCATTGCTAGATTAGCTCTTGCAATGCTTTATATAGTGATTAATTTGTGAGTTTAGTAATTTGGGAGGATATATATATATATGTGCTAGTATTTGATTTATATGCAATTTGAGGTCAAAAATAACACTTAGTTTTCATATGTAGGTGTGGTTTACTTGGTGCCTTCTAAATCTCCGTCGTAACCACCGTCGATCGCCCGCACCGTCCCGTCGCCGGCACCACCTTGTGGTGAGCCTCTTGTTCATGAAATCTTATATAAAAATTGATGTTTGTGTGATTTGGATATATAGTTACTCGTATAATTATCTTACCCGTACGTTGTTTGTTATACATATAGTGTCATGGTTTTGATATCCGTCCCTGTCGGCCCTCGTCCTTGTTATGATTCATATGTGGTATATATATTCTCTTTTAAAACTAGTTGCATTTCGTGTTTATGACAAATTATGCCCATCAAGTTGACATAGAAATTTTTTCTAGGAGGTATGTGAACCGGAAATTCCAACCGACCCTATTGTCGAGAGGTTAAATTTAGTTGAAAGAGAAAACGAGTACTTGAAAGAAAAATTGAAAAGAATTGAGGGGGAGAAGATGGAATTGGAGTTGCATGTTGCCTATGTCGTCGATGATCACAAGATCAAGATGGAGAAAATGCGCTTGAAGATTAGAAAGATTAGAAAATATGCCATCGATAGTGAGGCTTGATATCATTATGCTGTTGGATCCATTGTTACCTTAGTTGCGATCTTGATCATATTTGTTGTTGCATTTAAATGCTTTAGCTAGAGAGTTATTTGTTTGTTGCATTTAAGTGTTGTATGAACTTTATGTATGAACTTGTATTAATTTGGTCTATTCGGTGTTGTGTAATGAAGATGAGCCGGCAATGGATGTACGATGACCGATGCTCTCCCCAGTTTGTTGAGGGCGTGCATACTTTTCTGCTTGCGGCTGAGGCAAACAAGCGGGCGGATGGTTTTATGCCTTGTCCATGTGCTCGCTGTAAGAATGGTCACAATTACTCTACGTCAAGAACCATTCATGTCCACCTGTTTAAGTCCGGTTTCATGCCCCACTATAATGTTTGGACCAAGCACGGAGAAAGAGGGGTTATGATGGAAGACAATAAAGAAGAAGAGGACGACGACAGCTATCCTGGCCATGGGTTCCCTGAATACGATGATACAACAATGGGGGAAGAAGCTGATCCGGTAATGCGGGAAGAAGCTGAGCCGGCAATGCGGGAAGAAGCTGAAGAAGAGGCATCAGATGAGCCCGTTGATGATCTAGGTCAGGCCATTGCCGATGCAAAGAGAAACTGCGCAAGTGATTTGGAGAAGAAGAAGTTGCAGCGCATGTTAGAGGATCACAAAAAATTGTTGTACCCGAATTGCGTAGGTGACAAGAAAAAGCTAGGCACCACACTGGAATTGCTGCAATGGAAGGCAGAGAATGGTGTATCTGACAAGGGATTTGGAAAGTTGCTGGTAATGATAAAGGATATGCTTCCAAAGGACAACGAATTGCCCGAGAGTACGTACGAAGCAAAGAAGGCTGTCTGCCCTCTAGGGTTAGAGGTGCAGAAGATACATGCATGCCCTAATGATTGCATCCTCTACCGCGGTGAGTACGAGGATTTGAACGCTTGTCCGGTATGTGGTGCATTGCGCTATAAGATCAGCCGCGATGACCCTGGTGATGTCGAGGGCGAGCGCCCCAGGAAGAAGATTCCTGCCAAGGTGATGTGGTATGCTCCTATAATACCACGGTTGAAACGTTTGTTCCAAAACAAAGAGCATGCCAAGGCGATGCGATGGCACAGAGAAGACCGTAAGAAAGACGGAAAGTTGAGAGTACCCGCTGACGGGTCGCAGTGGAGAAAAATCGAAAGAAAGTACGGGAAGGAGTTTGCAGATGATGCAAGGAGCGTATGGTTTGGTCTAAGCGCAGATGGCATTAATCCTTTTGGGGAGCAGAGCAGCAACCATAGCACCTGGCCTGTGACTCTATGTTTGTATAACCTTCCTCCTTGGTTGTGCATGAAGCGGAAGTTCATTATGATGCCAGTGCTCATCGAAGGCCCTAAGCAACCCGGCAACGACATTGATGTGTACCTAAGGCCATTAGTTGAAGAACTCTTACAACTATGGAATGGAACAGGTGTACGTGCGTGGGATGAGCACATGGGGGAAGAATTTGACCTAAAGGCGTTGTTGTTCGTGACCATCAATGATTGGCCTGCTCTCAGTAACCTTTCAGGACAGACAAACAAGGGATACCGCGCATGCACGCACTGTTTGGATGATACCGACAGTATATATTTGGCTAATTGTAAGAAGAATGTGTACCTGGGACATCGTCGATTTCTTCCGAGCAGGCATCCCGTAAGAAAGAAAGGCAAGCATTTCAAAGGTGAGGCGGATCACCGGACGAAGCCTCGCCACCGTACTGGTGCTGATGTACATGATATGGTCAAGGATTTGAAGGTGGTCTTTGGAAAGGGTCCTGGTGGACAACCTGTTCCGAATGACGCGGACGGACGCGCACCCATGTGGAAGAAGAAATCTATATTTTGGGACCTGCCCTATTGGAAAGACCTAGAGGTCCGCTCCGCAATCGACGTGATGCACGTGACAAAGAATCTTTTTGTGACCCTGCTTGGCTTCTTGGGCGTGTATGGGGAGACAAAAGATACACCTGAGGCATGAGAGGACCAGCAACGTATGCACGGAAAAGATGGCATACATCAGGGTCATGCAAGATACGCTCTTACCAAAGAAGAGAAGGAAATCTTCTTTGAATGCCTGCTCAGTATTAAGGTACCGTCTGGCTTCTCGTCGAATATAAAGGGAATAATAAACATGGCAGAGAAAAAATTATAGAACCTAAAGTCTCATGACTGCCACGTGATTATGACGCAACTGCTTCCGGTTGCATTGAGGGGGCTTCTATCGGAAAACGTTCGATTAGCCATTCTGAAGCTATGTGCATTTCTCAATGCAATCTCTCAGAAGGTAATCGATCCAGAAATCATACCAAGGTTAGAGAATGATTTGGTGCAATGTCTTGTCAGTTTCAAGTTGGTGGTCCCACCATCCTTCTTCAACATCATGACGCACGTCCTAGTTCACCTATGCGAAGAGATTAACGTTTTGGGTCCTGTATTTCTACACAATATGTTCCCCTTTGAGAGGTTCATGGGAGTCTTAAAGAAATATGTTTATAACCGTGCTAGGCCAGAAGGAAGCATCTCCAAGGGCCGTCAAAATGAGGAGGTCATTGAGTTTTGTATTGACTTTATTCCTGACCTTAAGCCGATTGGTGTTCCTGAATCGCGGCATAAGGGAAGACTGGATGGAAAAGACACGCTAGGAGGGGAACAAATAATATGTATGGACGAACATTCTCTCACTGAAGCACACTACACAGTTCTACAGAATTCCGCCTTGGTGGCTCCGTATATGGATGAACACAAGAATTTGCTACGCTCCAAACACCCGAAGCGGTATGATGACTGGATTACACGTGAACAAACCAGGAGTTTCACCAGCTGGTTGCAGACACGTACCATGTATGACACCTCTATTAAAGATGACCTGTACTTGCTGTCCCAGTTACCATCTTCGAATATAATGACTTTCAAAGGGTACGAGATAAATGGTAATACATTTTACACGATCGCCCAAGATAAGAAGAGCACCAACTAAAACAATGGTGTCCGCTTTGATGCAGAAACCAAGACGGGAAAGGAAACATATTATGGTTATATACAGGACATATGGGAAGATTATGAAAAGTTTGATGAAATTGCTCCATTCACAGTGAATATTGACCCGAGCATCCCGTTAAATGATGAAGATTTTCCATGGTTACGGCGCAAAGGGACACACGCGAAGAAAAAGTTTCACACCCAAAGATCTGGGATGTGATCGGCTTCACTATCATCACTTTCTTCTGTGTTTCACACCCAGAAGGGAATCTCTGTAATAGTTAGGGTAGTTAATTATGTGTTTTGGCATTTGAAACGCGAAGAAATTTTATGTGCAAACAAATTCTTTCATGCCTTTACTGATTTTTAAAGTTAAGTTATTCACAAACTAGTGATTCACACTAATTTCAAATAATTCAAAATTTAAACTATTCAAATTTGAAAACTACGGGCACTAACAGAAAGTTTGTATTTTTTGTACCTAAAGCAAAAATATTCACAAAGAAACTCTAAATACACAAAAAAAACAACTCAAAAATAAATAAAGCAAAAAAAATAAAAAGCCCGCCTACTAGGCCAAAGCGGCCGACATACGACTAGAAACCCAACCTGTTGTTGGGCCAGGATGCAGGCCCGCAAAGGCCCAGTAGGCCAACAGGGCAGCACAGAACATGTAGGCCCAGTAGGCCTGCTTTGGAGAGGAGCTCGAGAGAGCTACCGCACGGGGGTTTATAAACCAGTGCGGTCGCCCCTCGGCTAGCGAGGTGGGACTAAACTTGCTGCACCGCACCTGCGCCAGCGCACCCCCTTTAGTACCGGGTTGTGGCACCAACTGGTACTAAAGGGGGGGCCTTTAGTACCGGTTGGAGCCACCAGCCGGTACTAAAGGGGGTCGCTTCCCGCCACTTGGCCTGGCCAAAACAGGCCTTTAGTACCGGTTGGTGGCTCCAACCGGTACTAAAGGCCCCTCCTATATAAACAACACTTACGAAAATTTCAGTTTCTCATCTGCTTCTTCTCCTCTACACCGTCGCCCGCCGCGCCCCCCGTACGTCTCCATCCCTCGTCGCCGCACCGTCCCCGTTGTCGCCGCCCCGTCGTCCCCGTCCCCGTCGTCCCCGTCGTCACCGCCGCCCCGTCCCGGCCCGTCCCGCGTCGTCCCCGTCCCCGTCGTCGCCGCCCCGTACGTCCCCGTTGCCGTCGCCGCCGCGGCCCGTACGTCCCCGTCCCCGTCAACACCGCCCCGTCCCTGTCCCCGTCGCCGTCATCCCCGTCGTCGCCGCGCCCGTCGCCGTCCCCATCGTCGCCCCCCGTCGCCTCTCGCCTCGCCGGTGAGCGCACACACACACATACATTTTTTGTTTTTTAGTTATACAAATAGTTAGAAATTTTTCTGTTTTTTAGAAATTGTTAGAAATTTTTCTGTTTTTTAGAAATAGTTAGAAATGTTAGAATTGTTAGAATAGTTAGAAATGTTAGAATTGTTAGAAATTTTTCTGTTTTTTAGTTATAGAAATAGTTATAAAAAAGTTAGAATTGTTAGAAATTTTTCTATTTTTTAGAAATAGTTAGAAATGTTAGAATTGTTAGAATAATTAGAAATGTTAGAATTGTTAGAAAATTTTCTATTTTTTAGTTATAGAAATAGTTATAAAAAAGTTAGAATTGTTAGAAATTTTTCTGTTTTTTAGTTATAGAAATAGTTATAAAAAAGTTAGAAATTTTTCTTTTTTTTAGTTCTAGAAATATTAGAAATGTTATAGAAATGTTAGTTATATAG
Organism: Triticum aestivum; assembly: GCF_018294505.1. Taxonomy (NCBI): domain Eukaryota; kingdom Viridiplantae; phylum Streptophyta; class Magnoliopsida; order Poales; family Poaceae; genus Triticum; species Triticum aestivum. The sequence continues at coordinate 47,311,952 of NC_057803.1, forward strand.
AAATGTTAGAAATTTTAGTTATCAAAATCCAATCATTAAAAAAATGTTACTTTTTGCGGGCATATAGCTAGTATTTGTTCTCGATGATGCCCGGCCCGCATCCTCGCCGTCGACCCGTCCGCGACGACGTCCGACTGACCCATGTCCGGGACTGGGCTCCGCCGGGCTGGCACTAGGAGGTGCTGCCTGGAGGGGCGCGCCGCTTGATGAGGAACCCGGCCCCGGGTCGCGTCGTCGACCCTGATCTCATTTGGTGGCGTTCGCGTGGGCCAGTTTCGGTGCGGAGGGAGCTGGCCCCGCCGGAGGTGGTACGTCGCCGTGTCAGGGAGGAGGACAAGCACGTCCATCGCTACATGGTTGCGTTAGAGGGCGGCAGGTTCTCCAATACCTGGCAGTTTCTTCAGGGATCTCACTTCAGCTATGATCCTGTGAGGGTTCCTTCTCTTTGGGTGTCCACCGCCCGCGCCGCAGGAACCGCGAGTGTCCTAGATTCTTTTGTAGTATTCGATCTTTATTAGCTACCTAGCCAGTGATGTACTCGATATATAATATTCAAGACGATGTATTCGAGATTATATATTATTCGAGACAATGTATTCGAGATTATATCTATTATTCGAGACGATGTATTCGAGATTATATCTATTATTCGAGACGATGTATTCAAGATTATATCTATTATTCGAGACGATGTATTTGAGATTATATCTATTATTCGAGACGATGTAATTTGAATACTAAATTGTTTTATATTTCTTTTGGCATAGTTAAATAAAAGCTATGGCGGACAATACCAACAGAGAGGGAGAACAGACCATGTTCGATATAATACGCGGGCCAAATGATGATCAGAATGAAGAAGATTATGACGGCTCTGAATTTCTAAACAACACCGGAGAGGGTGATATGATATTCGATCGCAACGACCGAATTGATGAAGTCATGAACTACGATTATGAAAACACCGGAGAGAGATATATATTTATATAAGCAGGGATCTGGTGATCATCACATGTTTTAAATGAGTTGAAGATATATTAACGAATCGATCTTTCTTCTTTCAGCCATCCGGATCGAGCAAATCTTCAGGCAACAGGACGAAACGAGGCCCGAACAAAAAGTTGAAGGAGGGCATAAAGTATAATATCGAGGCAATCAAACCTAATGGCGAACCATTAGTGCCTAAGAAGATTGCGGACAAGTTCGTTTGTCAGTGCACAGTTCTTGTGAAGGACCAACTCCCGATCTCCCTTCAAGAATGGAGAGAGCCAGCAAAGCCACGTCCAGATCTTACTTTTGTCGACGACAGACAAAAAAGTCTGCTTTGGGATACTCTCATGGAACATTTCACCCTACCAGATCATTTCACAGAAGCAGATGTGCAGAAAGTCAAGGACGCTGCTCTTAGGAAGATGGCGGTTGCATTCAAGAACCACAAGAATCGTGAATGAGACAAGTACGTCAAGGGAGGAAGGAAGACTCCAGTATTCGAGGGAACACTAGAGAATCAAAGTGCTCATTGGGACGATTTCATGAAATTCAAGGATTCAGAATTATCTAAGGAACGGTCAAGAATAAACAAGGCCAATGCCGCAAAAAAGGATAAGTTCCATAAGCTGGGGCCAGGTGGCTATGCGATGGGAATGCCTAACTGGGATAAGTCTGAGAAAGAGATGCTGGATGCAAGTGTCACTCCAGAAACATTGAGCTGGCCCCCCAGGTGCAGGACTTGGTTCTATGCGCATGGGGGGGAGTTGGACCCGAAGACAGGCAAAGTTTCCAAGAAGGCATGTCTGGACGGAGCCGAAGATAAGCTACTTGTTGCAATAGAAGAGGCTCGATCCGGGTTGTTCGAGCCCAACAGAGAGAACGACGAGCTTACGCGTGCCCTGGGAAATCCTGAACACCCGGGAAGAACACGAGGCATGGGCGCTATTCCGTGGTATCAGGGGTTTTCGGACTGGAACGCCGACTACATAACCCGTGCGAGAAAGAAGATTGCGGAGGAGAAGAAGAGGAAGATGGAGGAGGAGAAGAAGAGGAAGATGGAGGAGGAGCAGAGGAAGCTCGACTATGAACGCCTTCAAGGCCTAGAATCAGCGCACTTGGACTTGGCAATCAAATTCTAGCGGCAGCAGGAGCAGATCGACTCACTTAGCCAGCAAAGGGGGTCTCAGCAGCTGCAGCAGCTAGCGGATGATCCAGCATTGGATACCACCGCCCCATCCATGCCGAGAAGCAGCATGGGTTCCGCCCCGTTTGACGCAATGCTGGATAGATACCCCATGGATGATATCACGGAGAACACTAACTGCGAGCTACACTTCAAAATTAAGAACATATCCTTGAAGGTGGCGGACGGCGTTGCTTATACAAATTCCCCCGATGCAACCTTCCATTGCAACCCGATTCCAGCAGGCTATGCTCGTGTCGTGGTTGATGAGGTGGTGGACCAATATTCGGGGCTAGAGCTTGACATTCCTGGAGGTGACGAGGAGCACACACTCGGAGATGCCAAACATCGTATCATCCTATGGAGAAAGGATTGCATCATCTTTCGAAGGCCACCGATACCGCATCACCCGACTCCTCGTCGAAGTCCGCCACCGAGTCAGCTGACTCCCGCTCCTCCAAGTCCACCAACGCGTGAGGCCACTCCTCCTCCTCCAAGTCCGGCAAAGTGTCAGGCCACTCCTCCTCCAAGTCCGACACAGTGTCAGACGTCCACTCCTCCTCCAAGTCCGGCACAGCTTCAGGCCACTCCTCCTCGTCCAACTCAGCCCCGTCAGCCGTCTCCGCCGCCTCAGCAATCGCAGAAGAGACACCCCGTAGCTATGGTGCGTAGCGGTACAAGTCGAGGTCATAGTACAGGAAGTACAGGCGGAGGCAAGCGATATAAATATGGTCCAAATCTCACTACTCCTCTTCCTGAGAGGGCTTACGACAGGACCGAGGAGCAAACCAATGCCATAGTGCGAGCAGAAGTCGACGCCCATTTTGGACCGAAACCGCCACCGCCGCCAAGGGAGAAAGTGCATGTGGAAGTAGTTGACCACTTCATTCGTATGGCTCAACCACCAGCTCCTAAGCCCGTTGACACAGACTATGAGCGCCACATCAGGAAGTTACATCGACAACGTCTACAGAAGAAGGAGAGCTCGAGCTCGAGCAAACAACAAGCAGCTATCAAAAAATGCAGGAAAACCGTTGCCCAGCTGGGAGAACAGGCGGCGCAATCGATCCCCCCGCTTGTTGTGCCGCGAACAACACGTGACAGTACGCGCGCCCAATATTATTGTGGGCAAACAGTTTACGTTCCCGAGGTGGGCGATATGGTAATAACCCAGGAGCATATAATGCAGGCTGAAACTCTCAACATCACTGTTGGACAACTCCTCGAGATCGAGGACATGCCTGTGCTTACAGAGGAGGAAATAAAACGGAAATATGCCCGGGGCCAACCTTTGGTCAAGCCAGAAGAGGTCAAGAAGCTCCCAACGAGAATGTATGAATTGCATCAATGGTACATGGACATTACCAAGAGATCTGATCGAGAGTCCCTCATGGTGCAAGTCAAGAAGGATCATTACTCCCATGAGAATGCTGTGACCGTTGAGTATTCTGAACTGTTTCAGTTATACAATGAAGACGCACTTGACAAATCTATCGTCGGTTGCTATTGTCTGTAAGTGATTTCTTTCTGTAATTTAAGTCTCAAGCTAGCTGTAGTGATCCTTTTGATCAATCATTACCTGTAATTATCCTCACTATATTCTTTTCTGTGGTATTATGCAGGATGAAGATGTATGAAATGAGAAAAGGTGGACGCTATGGCATTGGGTTCATTGACCCAAACACCGTTAATGAATACACATGGAAAATAAACAAGCATTATGAAAAGCAGGTAGAGGACAGCATGCTAGAGTTCTTGAAGCGCCTCAAATACAATGAAGATATACTACTTCCTTATAACTTCCAGTGAGTCACACTTTCTTATACTACAAATTCTCTGTTTTTGCCTACTAGCTAGCTACATGTTTTTGCTTACATATGCCCGCTTAATTAAGACATGCAAACGTGTGTGCATGCAGATTTCACTGGATCTTGTGTATCATTAAAGTTGACGCCGGAACAGTTCAAATACTGGACTCACTACTCAAAGCAAATAGTGACTATAACATCTTGTTTGGGATAGTCAACAGGTAATTTCAATCATTATTAACTATATATCTCGGCCTATTTAGTTCGTCATTTCATGATATGAACTATTTAATAACCCCTTTATTCATTTTCTTTGTCGGCGGGCAGGGCTTGGGCAAGGTTCATCAATGTCACGGAAGGCGAATGGAAACGACAGCTGAAATGGTTTCGACCCAAGGTAAGTAATTAAGTAGTACTAGCTAGCTAGCTAGCTGCCATCTCTTTAATTATCATGCTTGATTAATTATTATCTGATCAAATTAAATTACATTCTCGTAATAAAGGCCCTGAAGCAGGCGCAGGGGACTGATCTGTGTGCATTCTGCGTTTGCGAGAACATTCGCATGATGGCGTCCGAAAGGAGCAGATCTCAAAGACAGGAATGGGTACACTTGTTAGAACACTATTCACAATTTTTACACCATTATCGATATCTAGTCACACAACTAATACACATGCATATTGATCTCCTTCTTAACAGTTCAAAGAGGTGCAGGACAAGCTCCTAGAAATGGAGCGCGTAGAAGCACTTCAAGAGGAAATAGCGGGATTTTTGCTCGACCAGGTCATAAATCCGAAGGGAGAATACTATTACCCGCTACCGCCCCCATCGACCAGGTCATGAACCACTTCCAATTTGTCATCATGCTCCGAAGGCACCAATTAGGCTAATGCCACTGGCTCCGAAGGCAACATGCATATGTAGGAGAAATTGTATATAGCTATACATGTGTGTATGTGTGAATTAATATGGTGGTTTGTGAGACATTGATGATATATATATGATTGGTTCTACTAGAAATTCTATTTGTATATATATGCATAACATGTACAATGTGTAGTATCGTAAAATACCAGCAAACAAAAAAGAATTAAAATGGAAAACACAAAATTAAATGAAAAAGAAATCATAAAACCAAAAAAACCCCAAACATTTTAGTACCGGTTGGTGTTACCAACCGGTACTAAAGGGCTCCCGGCCCCCGGAGCTGGCTCGTGCCACGTGGTTGCCCTTTAGCACCGGTTCGTGCTGAACCGGTACTAAAGGGGGGCCTTTAGTGACCACACTTTAGTGCCGGTTATGGAACCGGCACTAAAGGGCCTTACGAACCGGTGCTATTGCCCGGTTTTGCACTAGTGCGATGCCGAAGATGCCAAAAAAAGTCGAAGTACATGAAGGGGCTTCAACAAAGGAACATTAGGTGCCACCACCTCGAAAGCCGTGGTTACGACGGGAAGAGGTCCATATGGGCCAAGGAGGACGTGGAAGCCGCGAGTCTGGGCATCCCAGACCCCTTGGCGGAGTTCACCGTCCCGCCGGAGCGTGATGTCCTCAGGGCCCGGCACCGTTGGGACCCAGTGAAGAAGGTTTTCGAGACGAACGCGCTCACGACGGAGTTCATGAGACTGCTGGTAATTTAAGTTTCTGATCAATTCGACTACACATTAGTCATGCATATTTGTAAACGATCCTTGTGCCTTTTGCAAAGAGAGCAGCACAGGATTATGGCCGAAAACGACTCGCCGTCTGCTACCTCTTGAGCACTGCGTTGGTTTTCCCCGAAGAGGAAGGGATGATGAAGCAAAGTAGCGTAAGTATTTCCCTTAGTTTTTGAGAACCAATGTATCAATCCAGTAGGAGGCTACGCGCGAGTCCCTCGTACCTACACAAAACAAATAAATCCTCACAACCAACGCGAATAGGGGTTGCCAATCCCTACACGGCCACTTACAAGAGTGAGATCTGATAGATATGTTAAGATAATATTTTTGGTATTTTTGTGATAAAGATGCAAAGTAAAATAAAGGCAAAGTGAAAAAGCAAAGGAAATAACTAAGTAGTAGGAGATTAATATGATGATGATAGACCCGGGGGCCATAGGTTTCACTAGTGGCTTATCTCGAGAGCATAAGTATTCTACGGTGGGTGAACAAATTACTGTTGAGCAATTGACAGAATTGAGCATAGTTATGAGAATATCTAGGTATGATCATGTATATAGGCATCACGTCCGAGACAAGTAGACTGACTCCTGCCTGCATCTACTACTATTACTCCACTCATCGACTGCTATCCAGCATGCATCTAGAGTATTAAGTTAAAAACAGAGTAACGCCTTAAGAAAGATGACATGATGTAGAGGGATAAAATCATGCAATATGATGAAAACCCCATCTTGTTATCCTCAATGGCAACAATACAATACATGTCTTGCTGCCCCTACTGTCACTGGGAAAGGACACCGCAAGATTGAACCCAAAGCTAAGCACTTCTCCCATTGCAAGAAAGATCAATCTAGTAGGCCAAACCAAACTGATAATTCGAAGAGACTTGCAAAGATAACCAATCATACATAAAAGAATTCAGAGAAGATTCAAATATTGTTCATAGATAGACTTGATCATAAACCCACAATTCATCGGTCTCAACAAACACACCGCAAAAAGAAGATTACATCGAATAGTTCTCCACAAGAGAGGGGGAGAACATTGTATTGAGATCCAAAAAGAGAGAAGAAGCCTTCTAGCTAATAACTATGGACCCTGAGGTCTGAGGTAAACTACTCACACTTCATCGGAGGGGCTATGGTGTTGATGTAGAAGCCCTCCATGATCGATGCCCCCTCTGGCGGAGCTCCGGAACAGGCCCCAAGATGGGATCTCGTGGATACAGAAAGTTGCGGCGGTGGAATTAGGTTTTTGGCTCCGTATCTGATCGTTTGGGGGTACATAGGTATATATAGGAGGAAGGAGTACGTCCATGGAGCAATAGGGGGCCCACGAGGGTGGAGGGCGCGCCTGGGGGGGTAGGCGCGCCCCCTACCTCGTGGCCTCCTATTTTGTGTCTTGACGTAGGGTACAAGTCTCCCGGGTCTTGTTCGTTGAGAAAATCACGTTCCCGAAGGTTTCATTCCGTTTGGACTCCATTTGTTATTCCTTTTCTTCGAAACCCTTATATAGGCAAAAAACAACAATTCTGGGTTGGGCCTCCGATTAATAGGTTAGTCCCAAAAATAATATAAAAGTGGAAAATAAAGCCCAATAATGTCCAAAACAGTAGATAATATAGCATGGAGTAATAAAAAATTATAGATACGTTGGAGACTTATCAAGCATCCCCAAGCTTAATTCCTGCTCGTCCTCGAGTAGGTAAATGATAAAAACAGAATTTTTGATGCGGAGTGCTACTTGGAATAATTTTAATGTAATTCTTCCTAATTGTGGTATGAATATTCAGATCCGAAAGATTCAAGACAAATGTTTAATATTGACATAAAAATAATAATACTTCAAGCATACTAACAAAGCAATTATGTCTTCTCAAAATAACATGGCCAAAGAAAGTTATCCCTACAAAATCATATAGTCTGGCTATGCTCCATCTTCACCACACAAAATATTTAAATCATGCACAACCCCGATGACAAGCCAAGCAATTGTTTCATACTTTTGGTGTTCTCTAACCTTTTCAATCTTCACGCAATACATGAGCGTGAGCCATGGACATAGCACTATAGGTGGAATAGAATGGTGGTTGTGGAGAAGACAAAAAGGGAGAAGATAGTCTCACATCAACTAGGCGTATCAATGGGCTATGGAGATGCCCATCAATAGATATCAATGTGAGTGAGTAGGGATTGCCATGCAATGGATGCACTAGAGCTATAAGTATATGAAAGCTCAAAAAGAAACTAAGTGGGTGTGCATCCAACTTGCTTGCTCATGAAGACCTAGGGCATTTTGAGGAAGCCCAGCATTGGAATATGCAAGCCAAGTTCTATAATGAAAAATTCCCACTAGTATATGAAAGTGATAACATAGGAGACTCTTTATCATGAATATCATGGTGCTACTTTGAAGCACAAGTGTGGTAAAAGGATAGTAACATTGTCCCTTCTCTCTTTTTCTCTCATTTTTTTATTTGGGCCTTTTCTCTTCTTTTTTTATGGCCTCTCTTTTTTTCGTCCGGAGTCTCATCCCGACTTGTGGGGGAATCATAGTCTCCATCATCCTTTCCTCACTAGGACAATGCTCTAATAATGATGATCATCACACTTTTATTTTTCTTACAACTCAACAATTACCACTCGATAGTTAGAACAAAAGATGACTCTATATGAATGCCTCCGGCGGTGTACCGGGATATGCAATGAATCAAGAGTGATACGTATGAAAGAATTATGAATGGGGGCTTTGCCACAGATACGATGTCAACTACATGATCATGCTAAGCAATATGACAATGATGAAGCGGAATGGTGGAAAGTTGCATGGCAATATATCTCGGAATGGCTATGGAAATGCCATGATAGGTAGGTATGGTGGCTGTTTTGAGGAAGGTATATGGTGGGTGTATGATACCGGCGAAAGGTGTGCGGTATTAGAGAGGCTAGGAAAGGTGGAAGGGTGAGAAAAGTGCGTATAATCCATGGACTCAACATTAGTCATAAAGAACGCATATACTTATTGCAAAAATCTACAAGTTATCAAAGCAAAGTATTACGCGCATGCTCCTAGGGGGGTAGATTGGTAGGAAAAGACCATCGCTCGTCCCCGACCGCCACTCATAAGGAAGACAATCAAAAAAATAAATCATGCCCCGACTTCATCACATAACGGTTCACCATACGTGCATGCTACGGGAATCACAAACTTTAACACAAGTATTTCTCAAATTCACAACTACTCAACTAGCATAACTTTAATATCACCATCTTCATATCTCAAAACAACTATCAAGTATCAAACTTCTCATAGTATTCAGCACACTCCTAAGAAATTTTTATTATTAATCTTGTATACCAAGCATATAAGGATTTTAAGCAAATTACCATGCTATTTAATACTCTCAAAATAATCTAAGTGAAGCATGAGAGATCAATAGTTTCTACATAACTCAAAAGATATAAGCGAAGCACATAGATTATTCTAGAAAATTCCAAATCATGTATGGCTCTCTCAAAAGGTGTGTACAGCAAGGATGATTGTGGTAAACTAAAAAGTAAAGACTCAAATCATACAAGACGCTCCAAGCAAAACACATATCATGTGGCGAATAAAAATATAACTCCAAGTAAATTTACCGATAGAAGTAGACGAAAGAGGGGATGCCTTCCGGGGCATCCCCAAGCTTTGACTTTTAGGTGTCCTTAGATTATCTTGGGGGTTCCATGGGCATCCACAAGCTTAGGCTCTTGCCACTCCTTGTTCCATAATCCATCAAATCTTTACCCAAAACATGAAAACTTCACAACACAAAACTTAAAGTAGAAAATCTCGTGAGCTCCGTTAGCGAAATAAAACAAAAGACCCCTTCAAGATACTGTAATGAACTCATTCTTTATTTATATTGGTGTTATACCTACTTTATTCCAACTTCTTTATGGTTTATGAACTATTTTACTAGCCATAGATTCATCAAAATAAGCAAACAACACACGAAAAACAGAATCTGTCAAAAACAAAACAGTCTGTAGTAATCTGTAGCTAGCGCAAGATCTGGAACCCCAAAAATTCCAAAATAAATTTCTGGACGTGAGGAATTTATCTATTAATCATCTGCAAAAATAATTAACTAAATATCACTCTCCAAATAAAAACGGCAGCAGTTCTCGTGAGCGCTAAAGTTTCTGTTTTTTACAGCAAGTGTAACAAGACTTTCCCCAAGTCTTCCCAATGGTTCTACTTGGCACAAACAGTAATTAAACACAAAAAACACAACCAAAACAGAGGCTAGATAAATTATTTATTACTAAATAGGAGCAAAAATCAAGTAATAAAAATAAAATTGGGTTGCCTCCCAACAAGCGCTATTGTTTAACGCCCCTAGCTTGGCATAACAAGCAAGGATAGATCTAGGTATTGCCATCTTTGGTTTTAGGGAAGAAAAGAGCAAACTTGCTATATATGGAATTAATCTTTCTATTTTGATGAAGCACATGACTATTAATGGTAGAATAAAGATTAAGTATGTTACGGAAATTTGTATCTAAGCTAGCATTCATCTCTTTGATAGATTCGTTTTGGTAAGAGAGCAAAAGAGATGTAGATTCAGCTTTCTCATTCATGGGGTGCCCAAATATGGTTTTCATCTTCTCATAAGTGTCTACGGCATCCCCTTCAAGAAAGCCTTCTTCAAATATAGAATCTAAGACATGCTTAAAAGAAGAAGGAAGGGCAATATAAAAGCTTTTTAAGTAAATTTCAATTTGGTATTGAGGCACATAGCTAGACGTGATTCTTAATAGTCTATACCAAGCATCTTTCAAAGATTCATCAAGTAAATAATGAAAAATTCCAGAATCATCTTCATCAAAATTATTAAGATTCTCATTGATAACTCCGGTAGGTTTTTCCATAGTATCTTTATTTATGAGCTTAGCGAGAATAGAAGGGTTGTCCAAAGTACTATAACTTGGGAGAGAGCCCCCAACCCTTTTTGATTCAGACATGGCAGAGGAAAAGCGAGCGAGAAAAAGAGAGGGCGAATAAAACGGCAAGGGTGAAGTGGGGGAGAGGAAAACGAGAGGCAAATGGAAAATAATGTAATGCGGGAGATAAGGGCATGTGATGGGTACTTGGTATGTTGACTTTTGCATAGACCTCCCCGGCAACGGCGCCAGAAATCCTTCTTGCTACCTCTTGAGCACTGCGCTTGTTTTCCTCGAAGAGGAAGGGATGATGCAGCAAATGTTGGGGAACGTAGCAGAATTTTAAAATTTTCTACGCATCACCAAGATCAATCTATGGAGTCATCTAGCAACGAGGGAGAGAGGAGTGCATCTACATACCCTTGTAGATCACGAGCGGAAGCGTTCAAGAGAACGGGGTTGATGGAGTCGTACTTGACGTGATCCAAATCACCGAAGATCCTAGCGCCGAACGTACGGCACCTTTGCGTTCAACACACGTACAGAGCAAGGACGTCTCCCGCGCCTTGATCCAGCAAGGAGGAGGGAGAGGTTGAGGAAGAAGGCTCCAACAGCAGCACGACGGCGTGGTGGTGATGAAGCTGCAGTACTCCGGCAGGGCTTCACCAAGCTCTTATGGAGGAGGAGAGGTGTTGGGGAGGGGAGGGGCTGCGCCTTGGATGTTGTGTGCAGCCCTCCCCTCACCCCTCTATTTATAGGGGAAGGGGGAAGGGGGCCGGCCCCCTCTAGATGAGATCTAGAGGGGGGCGGCCAAGGGGAGGGGGGCTTGCCCCCCAAGCAAGGGGGCGCCCCCTTAGGGTTTCCCCCAACCCTAGGCGCATGGGCCCTAGGGGGGGTGTGGCGCCCCAGCCCACTTGGGCTGGTTCCCTTCTCCATACATCCCATAAGGCCCTCCGGAAGAGGTGGCCCCTCCTGGTGGACCCCCGGAACCCCTCCGGTGGCCCCGGTACAATACCGATATGCCCCCAAACCTTTCCGGCGACCGTATGACAACTTCCCATATATAAATATTTACCTCCAGTCCATTCCGGAACTCCTCTAATGTCCGGGATCTCATTCGGGACTCCGAACAACATTCGGTAATCACATACAAGTCTTCCTAACAACCCTAGCGTCACCGAACCTTAAGTGTGTAGACCCTACGGGTTCGGGAGACATGCAGACATGACCGAGATGACTCTCCGGTCAATAACCAATAGCGGGATCTGGATACCCATGTTGGCTCCCACATGCTCCACGATGATCTCATCGGATGAACCACGATATCGAGGATTCAATCAATCCGTATACAATTCCCTTTGTCAATCGGTATGTTACTTGCCCGAGACTCGATCGTCGGTATCCGAATACCTTGTTCAGTCTCGTTACCGGCAAGTCACTTTACTCGTACCGTAATGCATGGTCCCATGATCAACCTCTTGATCGCATTGAGCTCATTATGATGATGCATTACCGAGTGGGCCCAGAGATACCTCTTCGTCATACGGAGTGACAAATCCCAGTCTCGATTCGTGCCAACCCAACAGACACTTTCGGAGATACCTGTAATGTACCTTTATAGTCACCCAGTTACTTTGTGACATTTGGCACACCCAAGGCACTCCTACGGTATCCGGGAGTTGCACAATCTCATGGTCTAAGGAAATGATACTTGACATTCAGAAAAGCTACAGCAAACGAACTACACGATCTTTGAGCTAAGCTTAGGATTGGGTCTTGTCCATCACATCATTCTCCTAATGATGTGATCCCGTTATCAATGACATCCAATGTCCATAGTCAGGAAACCATGACTATCTTTTGATCAACGAGCTAGTCAACTAGAGGCTCACTAGGGACGTGTTGTGGTCTATGTATTCACACATGTATTACGATTTCCAGATAACACAATTATAGCATGAACAATAGACAATTATCATGAACAAAGAAATATAATAATAACCATTTTATTATTGCCTCTAGGGCATATTTCCAACAGTCTCCCACTTGCACTAGAGTCAATATTCTAGTTACATTGTGATGAATCGAACACCCATGCAGTTCTGGTGTTGATCATGTTTTGCTCTAGGGAGAGGTTTAGTCAACGGATCTGCTACATTCAGGTCCGTATGTACTTTACAAATCTCTATGTCTCCATTTTGAACACTTTCACGAATGTATTTGAAGCGACGCTTGATATGCCTAGTCTTCTTATGAAACCTGGGCTCCTTGGCAAGGGCAATAGCTCCAGCGTTGTCACAGAAGAGAGTCATCGGGCCCGACGCATTGGGTATGACTCCTAGGTCGGTAATGAACTCCTTCACCCAGACTGCTCCTTGTGCTGCCTCCGAGGCTGCCATGTACTCTGCTTCACATGTAGATCCCGCCACAACGCTTTGCTTGCAACTGCACCAGCTTACTGCCCCTCCATTCAAAATATACACGTATCCGGTTTGTGACTTAGAGTCATCCAGATTTGTGTCGAAGCTAGCATCGACGTAACCCTTTACGACGAGCTCTTCGTCACCTCCATAAACGAGAAACATTTCCTTAGTCCTTTTCAGGTACTTCAGGATGTTCTTGACCGCTGTCCAGTGTTCCATGCCGGGATTACATTGGTACCTTCCTACCAAACTTACGGCAAGGTTTACATCAGGTCTAGTACACAGCATAGCATACATGATATACCCTATGGCCGAGGCATAGGGGACGACACTCATCTTTTCTCTATCTTCTGCCGTGGTCGGGCATTGAGCCATGCTCAATCTCGTACCTTGCAATACAGGCAAGAACCCCTTCTTTGACTGATCCATTTTGAACTTCTTCAATATCTTGTGAAGGTATGTACTCTGTGAAAGACCAATGAGGCGTCTCGATCTATCTCTATAGATCTTGATGCCTAATATATAAGCAGCTTCTCCAAGGTCCTTCATTGAAAAACACTTGTTCAAGTAGGCCTTTATGCTTTCCAAGAATTCTATATCATTTCCCATCAACAGTATGTCATCCACATACAATATGAGAAATGCTGCAGAGCTCCCACTCACTTTCTTGTAAATGCAGGCTTCTCCATAAGTCTGCATAAACCCAAACGCTTTGATCATCTCATCAAAACGAATGTTCCAACTCCGAGATGCTTGCACCAGCCCATAAATCGAGCGTTGGAGCTTGCACACCTTGTCAGCATTCTTAGGATCAACAAAACCTTCCGGTTGTACCATATACAATTCTTCCTTAAGGAAACCATTAAGGAATGTCGCTTTGACGTCCATTTGCCATATCTCATAATCATAGAATGCGGCAATTGCTAACATGATTCGGACGGACTTCAGCTTCGCTACGGGTGAGAAAGTCTCATTGTAGTCAACCCCTTGAACTTGTCGATAACCCTTAGCGACAAGCCGAGCTTTATAGATGGTCACATTACCATCCGCGTCTGTCTTCTTCTTAAAGATCCATTTATTTTCTATGGCTCGCCGATCAACGAGCAAGTCAGTCAAAGTCCATACTTCATTTTCATACATGGATCCTATCTCGGATTTCATGGCTTCCAGCCATTTGTCGGAATCCGGGCCTGTCATTGCTTCTTCATAGTTCGAAGGTTCACCGTTGTCTAACAACATGATTTCCAAGATAGGGTTGCTGTACCACTCTGGTGCAGAACGTGTCCTTGTGGACCTACGAAGTTCAGTAGAAACTTGATCTGAAGTTTCATGATCATCATCATCAACTTCCTCTCTAATCAGTGCAGGCACCTCAGGAACATTTTCTTGAGTTGCGCCACTTACCGGTTCAAGAGGTAATAGTTCATCAAGTTCTACATCCCTCCCACTTATTTCTTTCGAGAGAAACTCTTTCTCTAGAAAGGACCCATTCTTGGCAACAAAGATCTTGCCTTCGGATCTGAGGTAGAAGGTATACCCAACAGTTTCTTTAGGGTATCCTATGAAGACGCATTTTTCCAATTTGGGTTCGAGCTTTTCAGGTTGAAGTTTCTTGACATAAGCATCGCATCCCCAAACTTTTAGAAACGACAGCTTAGGTTTCTTCCCAAACCATAATTCATACGGTGTTGTCTCAACGGATTTCGATGGAGCCCTATTTAAAGTGAATGCAGCAGTCTCTAAAGCATAGCCCCAAAATGATAGCGGTAAATCGGTAAGAGACATCATAGATCGCACCACATCTAATAGAGTGCGATTATGAGGTTCGGACACACCATTATGCTGAGGTGTTCCAGGCGGCGTGAGTTTTGAAACTATTCCACATTTTCTTAAGTGTGTGCCAAATTCGTGACTCAAGTATTCTCCCCCACGATCTGATCGCAAGAACTTGATTTTCCTGTCACGTTGATTCTCAACCTCACTCTGAAATTCCTTGAACTTTTCAAAGGTCTCAGACTTGTGTTTCATTAAGTAGACATACCCATATCTACTCAAGTCATCAGTGAGGGTCAGAACATAACGATAACCACCGCGAGCCTCAACACTCATTGGACCGCACACATCAGTATGTATGATTTCCAATAAGTTGGTTGCTCGCTCCATTGTTCCTGAGAATGGAGTCTTGGTCATTTTACCCTTGAGGCATGGTTCACATGTGTCAAATGATTCATAATCAAGAGACTCTAAAAGTCCATCTACATGGAGCTTCTTCATGCGTTTGACACCTATGTGACCAAGGCGGCAGTGCCACAAGTATGTGGGACTATCATTATCAACCTTACATCTTTTGGTATTCACACTATGAATATGTGTAGCATTACGCTCGAGATTCATTAAGAATAAACCATTCACCATCGGAGCATGACCATAAAACATATCTCTCATATAAATAGAACAACCATTATTCTCGGATTTAAATGAGTAGCCATCTCGTATTAAAGGAGATCCTGATACAATGTTCATGCTCAAAGATGGCACTAAATAACAATTATTGAGGTTTAAAACTAATCCCGTAGGTAAATGTAGAGGTAGTGTGCCGACGGCGATCACATCGACCTTGGAACCATTCCCGACGCGCATTGTCACCTCGTCCTTCGCCAGTCTCCGTTAATTCCGCAGCTCCTGCTTTGAGTTACAAATGTGAGCAACCGCACCGGTATCAAATACCCAGGAGCTACTACGAGTACTGGTAAGGTACACATCAATTACATGTATATCACATATACCTTTCGTGATGCCAGCCTTCTTGTCCGCTAAGTATTTGGGGCAGTTCCGCTTCCAATGACCACTTCCCTTGCAATAAAAACACTCAGTCTCAGGCTTGGGTCCATTCTTTGGCTTCTTCCCGGCAACTTGCTTACCGGGCGCGGCAACTCCCTTGCCGTCCTTCTTGAAGTTCTTCTTACCCTTGCCTTTCTTGAACTTAGTGGTTTTATTCACCATCAACACTTGATGTTCCTTTTTGACTTCTACCTCTGCTGATTTCAGCATTGAATATACCTCGGGGATGGTCTTTTCCATCCCCTGCATATTGAAGTTCATCACAAAGCTCTTGTAGCTCGGTGGAAGCGACTGAAGGATTCTGTCAATGACCGCGTCATCCGGGAGATTAACTCCCAGCTGAGTCAAGCGGTTATGCAACCCAGACATTTTGAGTATGTGCTCACTAACAGAACTATTTTCCTCCATCTTACAGCTGAAGAACTTGTCGGAGACTTCATATCTCTCGACCCGGGCATGAGCTTGAAAAACCATTTTCAGCTCTTCGAACATGTCATATGCTCCGTGTCTCTCAAAACGCTTTTGGAGCCCCGGTTCTAAGCTGTAAAGCATGCCGCACTGAACGAGGGAGTAATCATCAGCATGTGACTGCCAAGCATTCATAACGTCTTGGTTCTGTGGGACGGGTGCGTCACCTAGCGGTGCTTCTAGGACATAATCTTTCTTGGCAACTATGAGGATGATCCTCAGGTTCCGGACCCAGTCCGTATAGTTGCTGCCATCGTCTTTCAGCTTGGTTTTCTCTAGGAACGCATTGAAGTTGAGGACAACGTGGGCCATTTGATCTACAAGACATATTGTAAAGATTTAGACTAAGTTCATGATAATTAAGTTCATCTAATCAAATTATTCAATGAACTCCCACTCAGATAGACATCCCTCCAGTCATCTAAGTATAACATGATCCGAGTTAACTAAGCCGTGTCCGATCATCACGTGAGATGGACTAGTCAACATCGGTGAACATCTTCATGTTGATCGTATCTTCTATACGACTCATGCTCGACCTTTTGGTCTTCTGTGTTCCGAGGCCATGTCTGTACATGCTAGGCTCGTCAAGTCAACCTAAGTGTATTGCGTGTGTAAATCTGGCTTACACCCGTTGTATTCGAACGTTAGAATCTATCACATCCGATCATCACGTGGTGCTTCGAAACAACGAACCTTCGCAACGGTGCACAGTTAGGGGGAACATTTTCTTGAAATTTTTTACGAGGGATCATCTTATTTAAGCTACCATCGTTCTAAGCAAATAAGATGTAAAACATGATAAACATCACATGCAATCAAATAGTGACATGATATGGCCAATATCATTTGCTCCTTTGATCTCCATCTTCGGGGCTCCATGATCATCGTTGTCACCGGCATGACACCATGATCTCCATCATCATGATCTCCATCATCGTGTCTTCTTGAAGTTGTCTCGTCATCTATTACTTCTACTACTATGGCTAACGCTTTAGCAATGTAAAGTAATTACATGACGTTTATGTTGACACGCAGGTCATAAATAAATAAAGACAACTCTCATGGCTCCTGCCAGTTGTCATACTCATCGACATGCAAGTCGTGATTCCTATTACAAGAACATGATCATCTCATACATCACATATATCATTCATCACATCCTTTAGCCATATCACATCACAAAACACTTGCTGCAAAAACAAGTTAGACGTCCTCTAATTGTTGCTGCAAGTTTTTACGTGGCTGCTATAGGTTTCTAGCAAGAACGTTTCTTACCTACGCCAAAACCACAACGTGAATTGCCAATTTCTATTTACCCTTCATAAGGACCCTATTCATCGAATCTGATCCGACTAAAGTGGGAGAGATAGACACCCGCCAGCTGTTGGAAATATGCCCTAGAGGCAATAATAAAAGTGTTATTATTATATTTCCTTGTTCATGATAATTGTCTTTTATTCATGCTATAACTGTATTATCCGGAAATCGTAATACACGTGTGAATACATAGACCACAATATGTCCCTAGTGAGCCTCTAGTTGACTAGCTCGTTGTGATCAACAGATAGTCATGGTTTCCTGGCTATGGACATTGGATGTCGTTGATAACGGGATCACATCATTAGGAGAATGATGTGATGGACAAGACCCAATCCTAAGACTAGCACAAAGATCGTGTAGTTCGTTTGCTAGAACTTTGCCAATGTCAAGTATCTCTTCCTTTGACCATGAGATCGTGTAACTCCTGGATACCGTAGGAGTGCTTTGGGTGTATCAAACGTCACAACGTAACTGGGTGACTATAAAGGTGCACTACAGGTATCTCCGAAAGTATCTATTGTTTTATGCGGATCGAGACTGGGATTTGTCACTCCGTGAAAACGGAGAGGTATCTCTGGGCCCACTCGGTAGGACATCATCATATGCGCAATGTGACCAAGGATTTGATCACGGGATGATGTGTTACGGAACGAGTAAAGTGACTTGCCGATAACGAGATTGAACAAGGTATTTGATACCGACGATCGAATCTCGGGCAAGTAAAATACCGCTAGACAAAGGGAATTGTATACGGGATCGATTGAGTCCTTGACATCGTGGTTCATCCGATGAGATCATCGTGGAACATGTGGGAGCCATCATGGGTATCCAGATCCCGCTGTTGGTTATTGACCGGAGAACGTCTCGGTCATGTCTGCATGTCTCCCGAACCCGTAGGGTCTACACACTTAAGGTTCGATGACGCTAGGGTTATAAAGGAAGCTTGTATGTGGTTACCGAATGTTGTTCGGAGTCCCGGATGAGATCCCGGACGTCACGAGGAGTTCCGGAATGGTCCGGAGGTAAAGATTTATATATAGGAAGTCCTGTTTCGGCCATCGGGACAAGTTTCGGGGTCATCGGTATTGTACCGGGACCACCGGAAGGGTCCCGGGGGCCCACCGGGTGGGGCCACCTGCCCCGGGGGGCCACATGGGCTGTAGGGGGTGCGCCTTGGCCTACATGGGCCAAGGGCACCAGCCCCAAGAGGCCCATGCGCAAGGAAACTTGGAGAGGGAAGAGTCCTAAAGGGGGAAGGCACCTCCGAGGTGCCTTGGGGAGGATGGACTCCTCCCCATCCTTAGCCGCACCCCTTCCTTGGAGGAGGGGGCAAGGCTGCGCCCTCCCCCTCTCCCTTGGCCCTATATATAGTGGGGAAAAGGAGGAGCAATCATACCTAAGGCCTTTGGTTGCCTCCCTCTCCCTCCCGTGACACATCTCCTCTCCCGTAGGTGCTCGGCGAAGCCCTGCAGGATTGCCACGCTCCTCCATCACCACCACGCCGTTGTGCTGCTGCTGGATGGAGTCTTCCTCAACCTCTCCCTCTCTCCTTGCTGGATCAAGGCGTGGGAGACATCGTCGAGCTGTACGTGTGTTGAACGCGGAGGTGCCGTCCGTTCGGCACTTGATCATCGGTGATCTGAATCACGACGAGTACGACTCCATCAACCCCGTTCACTTGAACGCTTCCGCTTAGCGATCTACAAAGGTATGTAGATGCACTCTCCTTTCTACTCGTTGCTGGTCTCTCCATAGATAGATCTTGGTGTTACGTAGGAAAATTTTTAAATTTCTGCTACGTTCCCCAACACCAGCCACCTTATGCAACTAGTGCATGTCAGTCGGTGGAACCGGTCTCATGTAAGCGTACATGTAAGGTTGGTCCAGGCCGCTTCATCCCATGATGCCACCGAATCAAGATAAGACTAGTAACAGCAAGCAAATTGACAATATCGACGCCCACAACTACTTTGTGTTCTACTCGTGCATAGTAACTACGCATAGACCTAGCTCTGATACCACTGTTGGGGAACGTAGTAGAATTTTAAAGTTTTCTACGCATCACCAAGATCAATCTATGGAGTCATCTAGCAACGAGGGAGAGAGGAGTGCATCTACATACCCTTGTAGATCACGAGCGGAAGCATTCAAGAGAACGGGGTTGATGGAGTCGTACTCGACGTGATCCAAATCACTGAAGATCCTAGCGCCGAACGGACGGCACTTCCGTGTTCAACACACGTACGGAGCGAGGACGTCTCCCGCGCCTTGATCCAGCAAGGAGGAGGGAGAGGTTGAGGAAGAAGGCTCCAACAGCAGCACGACGTCGTGGTGGTGATGAAGCTGCAGTACTTCGGCAGGGCTTCGCCAAGCTCTTATGGAGGAGGAGAGGTGTTGGGGAGGGGAGGGGCTGCGCCTTGGATGTTGTGTGCAGCCCTCCCCTCACCCCTCTATTTATAGGGGAAGGGGGAAGGGGGTCGTCCCCCTCTAGATGAGATCTAGAGGGGGGCGGCGGCCAAGGGGAGGGGGGCTTGCCCCCCAAGCAAGGGGGCGCCCCCCCTTAGGGTTTCCCCCAACCCTAGGCGCATGGGCCCTAGGGGGGTGTGGCGCCCCAGCCCACTTGGGCTGGTTCCCTTCTCCATACAGCCCATAAGGCCCTCCGGAAGAGGTGGCCCCTCCCGGTGGACCCCCGGAACCCCTCCGATGGCCCCGGTACAATACCAATATGCCCCCGAACCTTCCCGGCGACCGTATGACAACTTCCCATATATAAATCTTTACCTCCGGACCATTCCGGAACTCCTCGTGACGTCCGGGATCTCATCCGGGACTCCGAACAACATTCGGTAATCACATACAAGTCTTCCTAACAACCCTAGCGTCACCGAACCTTAAGTGTGTAGACCCTACGGGTTCGGGAGACATGCAGACATGACCGAGACGACTCTCCGATCAATAAACAACAGCAGGATCTGGATACCCATGTTGGCTCCCACATGCTCCATGATGTTCTCATCGGATGAACCACGATGTCGAGGATTCAATCAATCCGTATACAATTCCCTTTGTCAATCGGTACGTTACTTGCCCGAGACTCGATCGTCGGTATCCCAATACCTTGTTCAGTCTCGTTACTGGCAAGTCACTTTACTCGTACCGTAATGCATGATCCCGTGATCAACCTCTTGATTGCATTGTGCTCATTATGATGATGCATTACCGAGTGGGCCCAGAGATACCTCTCCATCATACGGAGTGACAAATCCCAGTCTCGATTCGTGCCAACCCAACAGGCACTTTCGGAGATACCTGTAATGTACCTTTATAGTCACCCAGTTACGTTGTGACATTTGGCACACCCAAGGCACTCCTACGGTATCTGGGAGTTTGAGATTCTCATGGTCTAAGGAAATGATACTTGACATTCAGAAAAGCTACAGCAAACGAACTACACGATCTTTGAGCTAAGCTTAGGATTCGGTCTTGTCCATCACATCATTCTCCTAATGATGTGATCCCGTTATCAATGACATCCAATGTCCATAGTCAGGAAACCATGACTATCTTTTGATCAGCGAGCTAGTCAACTAGAGGCTCACTAGGGACGTGTTGTGGTCTATGTATTCACACATGTATTACGATTTCCAGATAACACAATTATAGCATGAACAATAGACAATTATCATGAACAAAGAAATATAATAATAACCATTTTATTATTGCCTCTAGGGCATATTTCCAACAGCAAAGTAGCGTAAGTATTAACCTCAGTTTTTGAGAACCAAGGTATCAATCCAGTAGGAGGCTATGCGGGAGTCCCTCGTACCTGCACAAAATAAATAAATCCTCGCAACCAACGCGAATAGGGGTTGTCAATCCCTACTAGGCCACTTACGAGAGTGAGATCTGATAGATATGATAAGATAATATTTTTGGTATTTTTGTGATAAAGATGCAAAGTAAAATAAAGGCAAAGTAAAAAAGCAAAGGAAATAACTAAGTAGTAGGAGATTAATATGATGATGATAAACCCGGGGGCCATAGGTTTCACTAGTGGCTTATCTCGAGAGCATAAGTATTCTACGGTGGGTGAACAAATTACTGTTGAGCAATTGACAGAATTGAGCATAGTTATGAGAATATCTAGGTATGATCATGTATATAGGCATCACGTCCGAGACAAGTAGACCAACTCCTCCCTGCATCTACTACTATTACTCCACTCATCGACCGCTATCCAGCATGCATCTAGAGTATTAAGTTAAAAACAGAGTAACGCCTTAAGCAAGATGACATGATGTAGAGGGATAAAATCATGCAATATGATGAAAACCCCATCTTGTTATCCTCGATGGCAACAATACAATACGTGCCTTCCTGCCCCTACTGTCACTGGGAAAGGACACCGCAATATTGAACCCAAAGCTAAGCACTTCTCCCATTGCAAGAAAGATCAATCTAGTAGGCCAAACCAAACTGATAATTCGAAGAGACTTGCAAAGATAACCAATCATACATAAAAGAATTCAGAGAAGATTCAAATATTGTTCATAGATAGACTTGATCATAAACCCACAATTCATCGGTCTCAACAAACACACCGCAAAAAGAAGATTACATCGAATATATCTCCACAAGAGAGGGGGAGAACATTGTATTGAGATCCAAAAAGAGAGAAGAAGCCATCTAGCTAATAACTATGGACCCGTAGGTCTGAGGTAAACTACTCACACTTCATCGGAGGGGCTATGGTGTTGATGTAGAAGCCCTTTGTGATCGATGCCCCCTCCGCTGGAGCTCCGGAACAGGCCCCAAGATGGGATCTCGTGGATACAGAAAGTTGCAGCGGTGGAATTAGGTTTTTGGCTCCATATCTAATCGTTTGGGGGTATGTAGGTATATATAGGAGGAAGGAGTATGTCGGTGGAGCAACAGGGGGCCCGCGAGGGTGGAGAGCGCGCCTGGGGGGTAGGCACGCCCCCTACCTCGTGGCCTCCTCTTTTGTGTCTTGACGTAGGGTCCAAGTCTCCCGGGTCTTGTTCGTTGAGAAAATCATGTTCCCGAAGGTTTCATTCCGTTTGGACTCCGTTTGATATTCCTTTTCTTCGAAACCGTAAAACAGGCAAAAAACAGCAATTCTGGGCTGGGCCTCCGATTAATAGGTTAGTCCCAAAAATAATATAAAAGTGGAAAATAAAGCCCAATAATGTCCAAAATAGTAGATAATATAGCATGGAGCAATCAAAAATTATAGATACGTTGGAGACGTATCACCGTCTGAGGCGTTGGCGAGGCCCAAGTGGGAGACTCCATTCAACCGGGCGTTGAACATATTGAAATGACTCCCGGTGGATACTCGACCGTCGTATGGATGCGTGCATGGTGTCGGAGACGGCGCCATGTGTAAGAAGTACTACAGTGAGACCACGGAGGAGAGAAAGGAAAGACGAAGGTTAACAAAAGAAAACATCGACAAGAAGGTTGAGATTGCGGTTGAGAAGAAATTAACTCAGACAGTTGCAACAGTGGTAGCTGCAGCAAAACAGATGGTTGTAGATATGTCTACTTCCTTGGTTCCGGCCGTTTTCAATTGGACCAGGCAAAATCCAGAAGAAAAAATGCAGCGGACTTTCCCCTTGCTGACTTCTTGGAGACCAGCTCGACTAGCATTGCACCAGCACCTGCAGCTGCAACTGCTCCCGCACCGGCTCCCGCACCGGACGTGGTCGGCGGTGCTTCGTTTTTGGCTGAGCTCGACGCCCTCACGGTATCTGTCACACCGGCCCCCTTCAATAAATGTATAATCTCCCGTTTTCGTTGCCTTTCAGATGTCTCACGTCGCAGACTTTTCTTTGTAGGCCGACGAAACCCCGTGCGCCATATTGTACACCATCGGCGACCAGAAGGTGGACGTGGGGAAGGCGACGATAATGAAGCCGAAGGAACCATTGTTCCACAGCCGGCCGATCCCCCCGGACGTCTTCAAGATTTCCGTGGCCAGTGTCAAACCGGGCCACGAGAATTTTCCTCCTCTGGTACTAGGGGGGATGACGACGAGACCCCGCGGTGGCTTGGTGATTGTTGCAATGGGTGGGTCCTGTTGTGGCCAAAGAGTCTGCTTCGTCTGGAGGCGGTCGGGAGCACACCCACGAGCACGCAGCCTCAGCAAGGTATGAACATCAACACCCCACCTACCCAATTAGCGTCGGGTGTCGGGTTGGGTGATAGCGGATGGGGTAAGGAAGAGGCTCCATTAGTCGCTGATGACGTCGCCATGGATGAGGATGAGGATGACGATGGCACTCAACAGTATGTCTATACTGGCGCCTACTCAGGGTTTGAGCGTCATGAGTTGGTGCCTGAATTGCTGCCTCCGGAGGCTCAACGTATTAGATGACCTTCCAGCAAAGAAGCCTAGGAAGAGACCGAGGAAAGGCAAGAAAGCTGATTCTATGATCCAGCCGCTCAGCAGCCTCGGCTTCAAGACCGTATAGATATCCCCGGTGCGGATAAATTGCATATCCCCGGTCAACCAATCCTACCTGCAGCAGCGCTAGGGACCAGATTCGGCGATCTAAGGAGACTTCATGACGATGTGCTGCGGATAGAGAAAGGCCTCATCACCTCGAAAGATCCAGGATACCCACTCTACGTGGTTAACGTTCCGCGGCAATTGTCGTATGTCGACTTCTTCCCCGCGGATAAGTTCTTCCTTCGATTTGATTACACATTCGATATGTTTCACGTGAAGAAGCTGGATTTTACGTTTGTCCGCCTATATGCCTTGCACATGAACTACATCATCGGGGTTGAGAAGATACCTCATATCTGTGTCGCTGACCCGTACTTCATGCACGAGGA
Organism: Triticum aestivum; assembly: GCF_018294505.1. Lineage (NCBI taxonomy): Eukaryota > Viridiplantae > Streptophyta > Magnoliopsida > Poales > Poaceae > Triticum > Triticum aestivum. The sequence continues at coordinate 47,336,439 of NC_057803.1, forward strand.
CTTCTTGGGAGTCTGCGCAAAGCACCGTGAATACGCGAGGGAATACATCGTCAATTTCATACTCGCCAATAAGGACAAGGAGGCGATTCTCGTGCCTAATCATCCCTGTAAGTCATCCGCGCGGATATCGTTCCTTTGATTTCAATCATTCATTTGCATGGTGGAGGCTAATTAATTTGAGGTGTACTTATTTTGCGCAGCGGCGGGCGCGCCGTCCTCATCATCCTCTACCCCCGATACTCCCACACTCTTTACTTGGACTCGTCGAAGAACATTAACAAAAATGATTACACCCACATCAAGGATGTTCTCAACAGTGCTATGTTTTACTACGAAGCACGGGGTGGAGAGGTCCAGGACAAGAAGAGAAGGGGCGGCAGGCTCGCCTTCGGCCATAAGACCGACTTCTGCTGCATCCAGCAACTGAGTGATTCTCTTAATGATGGATTCTATGTCCTACACCACATGCTGGAGTACAGACGGGATCACCAGAACCTTCGCATGTCACCTACATCGGGCGATGCCCATATTCTGCAATGGGCAAAGAACGTAGGAGATATCGAGGATCATCGACTTCGAGCTGAGTTCTATCACATCCAGCGCGAACTTTCCCAAATCATCATGAAGGAGGTCATCGGAAAAACAGGGATGTTCTACGAAGAAGGACAAATGTCGCGGGAAGACGTCCGAACACGGGTAGCCTCTCAGCGTCTCGACCTGAAGCCTTTCACTAGGCTCGGGGACTATCTCCCTGACTTGGATGGATGGCACGACATGTTGGAGTGATTGTCGATATATGACAATGTGTCCATTTAGTCCATACTTTCTGTATGATGAAACTTTGAGTTATGCACAACGAAACTTTATTTGTGATGTAATTAAACCGTCCTCCTCGACTAGCGACGATCACTCTAGTTAGGGCATTTTGGGTACGATCAACTTTGTTATTTATGCTTATGATATGTTGCTTCTATTTTTGCCAAGTCTGTTTCTTTTTCTTGCTCAACTATATATGTTGCATATTATCGACTCATGTGATGATGCAGGTGCATAGATGATTGATGGCGAAGAAGTGCTACGCCAGGAGTATATATATGACGAGTGGCTGGAGTGTCAGGCCCAGGTGTACCGGTTTCCGGTTTCCGAGTGACAGGCAGTAGTTAGTTTAGGTTCACGCCAATGCGACAGAGGGATACGAACTCATGTACTACATAGTTCCTCTCTCACTCAAAGTGATAACTCTTCTCGCGTATATCATTGTTTAGATGGATGACGATGTAGTTGCAAGTAATCGAGACTTGTATCGTAATTTTCGAGATGATGACGAGAGACCACTTTGTGTTGGATGATGATTATGATGATGACATGATTTGATGAGACTAGTTGTATGTATATGCTACGATTACATTTGTATGTGTATGATATGCTAAAGATTATTGTATAAAGCCTATTCAGATACAAAACAAATATGCAGAAAAAACTAATAAAACTAGTAGTAGCGAGGGGAACAAAGTTAGCAGTAGCACCGCCTTACCAGTAGCGCTTCCCTGTAAATAGCGCTACAGATAATATCAGCAGCGCTCTTCACCAAAGCGCGTTGTGCTATCTCTTGAGCATTGCGTTGGATTTCCTTGAAGAGGAAAGGATTGTGCAGAAAAGTAGCGTAAGTATTTCCCTCGGTTTTTGAGAACCAATGTATCAATCCAGTAGGAGGCTACGCGTGAGTCCCTCGTACCAGCACAAAACAAATAACTCCTCGCAACCAACGCGATAAGGGGTTGCCAATCCCTTCACGATCACTTACGAGAGTGAGATCTGATAGATATGATAGGATAATATTTTTGGTATTTTTGTGATAAATATGCAAAGTAAAATAAAAGCAAAGTCAAAAGCAAAGGAAATAACTAATTATTGGAATATTAATATGATGAAGATAGACCCGGGGGCCATAGGTTTCACTAGTGGCTTCTCTCAAGAGCAAAAGTATTTTACGGAGGGTGAACGAATTACTGTTGAGCAATTGACAGAATTGAGCATAGTTATGAGAATATCTAGGTATGATCATGTATATAGGCATCACGTCCGAGACAAGTAGACCGACTCCTTCCTGCATCTACTACTATTACTCCACTCATTGACCGCTATCCAGCATGCATCTAGATTATTAAGTTCATGAAAACAGAGTAACGCCTTAAGCAAGATGACATGATGTAGAGGGATAAATTCATGCAATATGATAAAAAACCATCTTGTTATCCTCGATGGCAACAATACAATACGTTCCTTGCTGCCCCTACTGTCACTGGGAAAGGACACCGCAAGATTGAACCCAAAGCTAAGCACTTCTCCCATTGCAAGAAAGATCAATCTAGTAGGCCAAACCAAACTGATAATTCAAAGAGACTTGCAAAGATAACCAATCATACATAAAAGAATTCAGAGAAGATTCAAATATTGTCCATAGATAGACTTGATCATAAACCCACAATTCATCGGTCTCAACAAACACACCGCAAAAAGAAGATTACATCGAATATATCTCCACAAGAGAGGGGGAGAACATTGTATTGAGATCCAAAAAGAGAGAAGAAGCCATCTAGCTAATAACTATGGACCCGAAGGCCCGAGGTAAACTACTCACACTTCATCGGAGAGGCTATGGTGTTGATGTAGAAGCCCTCCGTGATGGATGCCCCCTCCGGCGGAGCTCCGGAACAGGCCCCAAAATGGGATCTCGTGGATACAGAAAGTTACAGCGGTGGAATTAGGTTTTGGTTCCGTATTTGATCGTTTGGGGGTACGTAGGTATATATAGGAGGAAGGAGTATGTCGGTGGAGCAACAGGGGCCCACTAGGGTGGAGGGCGCGCCTGGGGGGGTAGGCGCGCCCCCTACCCCGTGGCTTCCTCCTTTATTTCTTGACATAGGGTCCAAGTCTCTTGGATCATGTTCGGTGAGAAAATCATGTTCCCGAAGGTTTCATTCCGTTTGGACTCCGTTTGATATTCCTTTTCTGCGAAACTCTGGAATAGGGAAAAAATAGCAATTCTGGGCTGGGCCTCCGGTTAATAGGTTAGTCCCAAAAATAATATAAAAGTGGAGAATAAAGCACAATAATGTCCAAAATAGTAGATAATATAGCATGGAGCAATCAAAAATTATAGATACATTGGAGACGTATCACGCTGCTGCTATCCATGTATAGCAGTAGCGTGGGATGACAGGCACTACTTCTACACGTTAGCTGTAGCGCCTTATCAGTAGCGTATCGTCCCGCGCTACTGATTGGCCTAAAACCCGCGCTGCTACTAGGCTTTTCCCTAGTAGTGCCCCGCTTTGTCTCCACGAGCTTCGAGTGCTGGCGGCGGATGTCCGCCATATATTCCTGGCCTCCTGGTCTTCCTGAGCTATCGTCGCATCCACCACCCCCGATGTCGCCAAGATGAGGTGGGCGGGCACCATACCCATGGAAAGTTGAGTCTCGCCGCCTCGCCGTGGAACCGGATTTGCCACTGGTCATATTCCATGGTGGCGAGCTCCGTCATGTGGAACGGCCCGATCCACTTCTTTGTGTGGGTCTCCCGGTCGCTGATCTCCGCCACCCAAGTCCCCACGCACACTGGCGGACGCCGAGGTATTTCCTCTACGGCTGTCGCGACAAAGGGAGGTTCGGGAAGTCAGAGATGCGGATAGGGGGCATGCCGGCGGGTCGAGGATGTGGCACGGTGGGCGTGGCAGCGCTGATCCGAGCTGCGGATCAATGACAAGGAGCGCCGGCCATGCGATCCGGCCATTGGGAGGAGGGGGGTGGCCGGGGAACGACCGGAGGAAGGGCAGCAGGGATGGGTTGGGCAAGGGATTTTACTCGATCACTAAGCGGTGGAGGATAAATAGGAAGGTTGGGCGAGGCCGAGGATAAATTTTCCTCCACTAACGTTGATTGGGGATCGGCTAGGTGTCGGTTATAGGAGTAAAACCAAGTTTTTACTCCTCTAACCGGTTATTGGGGATCGGTTAGAGTTGATCTTAGACACGAAGAACAACAATGTATGGAGCATGAGAAGAGGGAAGAAAGACATGTTTATCATTAACTATTGGGGCATGTCTCGGCCCTCCTTGATTTGGCCGCCGACGTGTTCCAGAACTACTGCTAGAGATCTTGCCCAAGGATATCTGGATCGGATAGAATCCGGTTGTGCACGTCCATATGAGCCTATGCGGCTCCCGGAGGACACGACGCGAAGCTCTGTTGTTTGTTGACACCATAGGATATGTTGGTATCTCGATTACCATGGCATAGACAGCGGTGGAGAAAGTCATGGTGGCTGAGATTGGAGGATCAGTACTGTGGAGGGGGCCTTGGAGGCGATGGAGTCAACCAGGTGTGTGATAAATTTCAGAAGCAACAGTGACCAGTGGCAGCAGCAACACTGGAGGATTTTATTTTGGTTGTGCTCCTCGGGTGTCGAGTCATGACTTTGACGATGAAAACTAAGGTCTGGCCTCCATTTGTTGTACCTGGTGAAAGGATCGATATAGTTGACTAGAGGGGTGGGTGAATAGGCAACTAACAATTTTTAGCTTTTCTTTACCAATTTAAACTTTGCATCAAAGTAGGTTGTCTAGATATGCAACGAGGTGAGCAACCTATATGATGCAACAACAAAAAGTACACAAGCAAGCTAAGGATACAACACAACAGCTTGCACAAGTAAAGGCACGAGATAACCAAGAGTGGAGCTGGTGAAGACGAGGATGTGTTACTGAAGTTCCTTCCTTTTGAGGGGAAGTACGTCTCCGTTGGAGCGGTGTGGAGGCACTATGCTCCCCAAGAAGCCACTAGGGCCACCGTATTCTCCTCACGTCCTCACACGATGCGAGATGCCGTGATTCCACTATTGGTGCCCTTGGAGGCGGCGACCGGACCTTTACAAACAAGGTTGGGGCTCTCTCCACAGCCGAATTAGAGGCTCCCAACGAAACCACGAAGCTTCACCACAATGGAATATGGCTCCGAGGTGACCTCAACCGTCTAGGGTGCTCAAACACCCAAGAGTAACAAGATCCGCAAGGGATGATTGGGGTGAATCAAATTTCTCTTGGTGGAAGTCTAGATCTGGGCCTTCTCAACCAATCCCTAGAAAATCAACAAGTTTGATTGGTTAGGTTGAGAGATCGGGCGAAAAAGAGCTTTGGAGCAACAATGGAGCTTGGGGAAAAGAGGTAGGTCAACTTGGAGAAGAAGACCTCCTTTTATAAGGGGGGAAGACAAACCAACCGTTATCCTTGCTCAGCCCCGCACAGGGCGGTACTACCGCAGGGGTGGGCGGTACTACCGTTGTGGCCAGCGGTACTACCGTTCCACCTTGTCGTACTGTCGTGCAGAAGGACGGGAGCGGGAAGTAGAGCAGGACCTGGACCCAGGGCGGTACTACCGCGGTGGTAATAATGGTACTACCGCCCCTACTGCCGCAGCTAGTGCCGCAAAACCCGACATCAAAGGAGAAACCTTGAGTCGAGGCGGTAGGAGCACAGAGCCGCAATGGTACTACGGCTGAGAGCTCCAAGCGGTACTACCGCTTGTAGCTCTCGAGCGGTACTATGCTGGGGTTCGCGGTACTATCGCTGGGACCAGACCATGGGGAGAAGGCAACAAGGGAGCCTTCAATGAAACGGAAAAGCTCAGAGGGTGCACAAGGGATGTGTACGTGTTGATTCCACCCTAGTCTCACCAATGCGGACCCCCTCTTAATAGTACGACTTTTCTATGACTCAAAACCACCGAAAAGGAACGTAGACAAACGCCGTCTTCAATAGTCTTCGAGGGGGACACAAACCGTCTTGTGCCTAGTGATGAAACGTATGAAACACTCAAGGCACATGATTAGTCCGCAAAAGCATTGTCATCAATCACCAAAACACCTTAGGTATAAATATGCCCTTACAGTCTCCCCCTTTTTGGTGGATTGATGACAATACGGGATTTGCTCAAAGGGGAAAATATAGGACATAAGCAAACTCCACATCTCTAAAATATAGACGGGCTCCCCCTAGATGTGTGCTATCTAGATAAGTGCTTTGGACTGCACGGCGCACATCCTAGGATCAACACTCCCCCTATATTTTATAGACAATGCATATCTTGCAAAAATAAGGCTAACACTAAGCAAGAAAGTAAATATGAGCATAACATAAATAGCACAAGATAACATAAGCTCAATAAGATGCAATAGAGTGCATATGTCTTACACCATATGAAAGATAAGTCTCACAAGCACAACCGAACCAACGCAAACAAGGTTCAACATGAGAAAAGAGTTTGCGAGAAAGACAGGCAAGGCAAACACGCCACACAAACACATGCTCGCAACTCGACAACGACAAATCCCTAAGATCTCTCCCCCTTTGGCATCGAGACACCAAAAAGGCAAAGAGCGCTGCTAAGGCTCCAAGTGATAGAAAACTGAGGGGCTCAATCATCACATCCTCGCGGGATCGTATGCACTGCCATCCTCAGTCAGAAACTGCTCGCTATCTGAATCGGTCAACGAACAGTGCTGCTGAATCCACTCCTCATTAGTGATCTTGCCCTCAGAACTGCTTGCAACGGTCGCACCCAACTGACGCATGAGCTCCTTGTGACGACTCCTGGCCTGCTTCTCAGCCACATGAGTCATGTTCTGACTGTGAGACTCCATGCAGAAGAGTTTCTTCATCTTGCGCTTGAGCTTCATTGCCCAAGAGGGCTCTGCTCCAGATGGCTCATAGTCATCGTCATGATCAGCATCAGCCTCGGTCTCCATGTCAGTAGCTCCAGGTGGAACGCCAGAACTCGGAGCTGCGATGCCCCAATTCTCCTTCCTCAGGCGCTTGATCTCACGAGAAACTCGATCCCCAGTCTCCAGCACCACCTTAGGGTACACACGCTCCCAGGCCTTCTCAATGAGCAACATGATAAACGGTCCATAGATAGGGCACTTGCGCTTAGAGATGGTAGAAACCAACTCAGACCACATGACATGAGAGATATCCAAGGAGTCTCCAGTGTTTTCTTCCTTCTCATGTTGATAGAAAAGAAGCATGTCCACAAGAAAAGAGTGTACCATATCCAAGCTGCCAATGCGAGGGAAGAGGGTCTCCCTGAAGATGCGATGGAGAATATCCAGATATGTTGGCAGCTCATAGGACTCCTTCTGAGTCACTAGGTTAATCTTCAAGGTATAGTATGGCTAGAGAGCTTGCTTGTGAGTGGAAGTTGCATTGCGATGAGGGCGAAAGCCAACTGGGTTCTAAAGACCTTGATCCTCAACTTCAAGAAACTCCATGAAGGCCTTCCACTTGACAGAAAGCATCCTGCCATTTGTCATCCAAGTCAGAGTCCTGCCCTCATCTGTTCCAAGATGGATGGTGGCATAAAACTGAGCCACCAAATCTGCATCAAAGTCCTTGTTGAACTGGATGATCCTAAGGATGTTCAACTGAGAGCACATCTGAAGAGCCTCCCCAAAGTAGTCAGAATCCTTCTTCATAAAGCCAACATCGATGGAGCGAACATCAATAAAAAGATTCTTCTTGGCTTTGATCACATCAAAGTAGATGGCATATTGAAAATGGTTCCAGAACGGGCGGTTGACCAAGGCGGGTTCTTGAACGACCTCATAGGGGTTGTGCCGGCGCTTCTCCCAGAATTCCTTGGCAGACATCTCTGTCACAGACTTGGTCCTTGGCTTGGGCCTGGACGCACTCATCTTCTTCATTTGAAGCGGAGGCGGAACACTTGATGAGGCCGCCGTTGTCTCAGAGGTGCGGTAGCACTTGGAAGTTGCACGCCCAGGGTTGACACGGCGCGCATGCTTCTCATAAGGACCATCACCTGGAACCAAACACACGGACACACGGAACAACCAGAAAGAACGAGCATAAGCCACCAAACACAGCAAAAGATATAAAAAAAGGCAGGAATAGAATGGAATTGGGCAGACAGCGGTAGTCCCGCGATCCATAAGCAGCCGTACCGCCCTAGCGGTAGTACCGCTCCACTGGGAGCGGTAGTACCGCTCGAGACGGGGAAACGGTGGTTCCCTACTGCCATGGTGAAATCCGGCACTACCGGACTGCCAAATTCGAAAATACTCCTACCAATTATCAATCCCAAAAGTCTAGTCGCCATCTCCAACCTACTCAAGCCTAGATTTAGCCAAAAATCGAGAGATGCAACCACTATTGCCCCTAAGACACTAGATCTAAAATCTAGACAAAAGGAGAGAAGGAACTGGGGCAATACCGGCATCCATGGCAAGAGGACGGGGTGGGGATTGACTCCGCCGAAGGAAATGGAGAGGGACGACCCAGAGACGGCGGCCCGCCGGAGCCCTCCCGCGGCGAGTCGACGCTGGAGAGACGAAGAAGAATGAGGGGCGGTGCGAATGGGTATGGGGGAGACGAAACCTCCCCCTGCCCTGACATAACTCCCTGATCCCACCCCTCAACGGTAGTATCACTCGGGTGGGCGGTAGTACCGCTTATTAGCATAAGCAGTAGTACCACGCACCACCAGCGGCAGTACCGCCCAGCAAGACCCAACGACTAGACACCACACGGCTAGCTCAAAAAGAAGGAAAAAACAAAAGGCAAGAAGAGGGAACCAAAACACCGCAACGAGAACACTAGCGAGAGGACAAGAAACACACACCTCTTCAAGAGAGGGTGGTGACCGAGGCCACCTATGTATGAGTCAAGAGGTATGGCGCCGCGAAGATTTTAACCTTGGTCCCATGACCAAAACTCGTCTTTGAAGCACAAGTACCATAAAAATGGCTAAAGTGAAAGACTTGATCAATTTATGCATAATGGGGGAGGGAGAGTTCATTGAGAGGACAACACTCCCCCTATGTCCATGCCTACACCTAAACAAGACAACAAGTTGAGTATGGTGGGGTGTGCAAGGGTTCAAGTCACATTGTTCGAATCTATGATATTTAGCTCATGCCTTAACTCGCGAAATCTTGCTTCATCCAAAGGCTTCGTGAAAATATCTACAAGGTTATCATGAGTGTTGACATAGTTGAGCTCGATATCCCCTTGCCTAATGTGATCCCGGATGAAGTGATACCGAATCTCAATATGCTTCGTCTTGAAATGTTGAACCGGGTTGAGAGAAATCTTGATGGCACTTTCATTGTCACACCAAAGAGGCACTTTGTCACAAATGACACCGTAATCCTTTAAAGTTTGCCTCATCCAAAGAAGTTGTGCACAACAACTACCGGCGGCCCCGTACTCCGCCTCGGTGGATGAGAGAGACACACAACTTTGCTTCTTGGAAGACCAACTCACCAAAGAGCAACCAAGAAATTGGCACCCTCCGGAAGTGGACTTCCTATCCACTTTGTCTCCCGCCCAATCGGAGTCCGAATAACCTACAAGCTTGAAGTTTGCTCCTCTTGGGTACCATAAGCCAAAGTTTGGGGTATGAGCCAAATATCGAAAGATTCGCTTGACCGCCACAAAGTGGCTTTCCTTAGGTGCGGCTTGAAACCGTGCACAAATTCCCACACTCAACATGATATCCGGTCTAGATGCACAAAGGTAAAGCAAGGAGCCAATCATGGAGCGATATACCTTTTGATCCACCGCTTTACCATTGGGATCTAAGTCAAGTTGGCATTTGACGGGCATTGGAGTGGAAGCCGGCTTGACATCATTGAGCTTGAATCTCTTGAGCATGTCTTGAGTGTATTTGGATTGGTTGATGAAGGTTCCTTCTCTCCGTTGCTTGACTTCGAACCCGAGAAAGAACTTCAATTCTCCCATCATGGACATCTTAAACTTGGAGGTCATGAGTGCGGCAAATTCCTCATTGAAAGCTTTGTTAGGGGAACCAAAGATAATATCATCAACATATAGTTGGCACACAAACAACTCCCCTTTGACCTTCTTGGTAAAAAGAGTGGGGTCGATTTTCCCAATTTCAAAACCGCGATCTTGCAACAACTTGGTAAGGTGGTCATACCACACACGTGGGGCTTGCTTAAGGCCATAGAGTGCCTTATCGAGTTGGTACACATGATCGGGAAAATAGGGATCCTCGAACCCGGGGGGTTGCTTGACATACACCAACTCATTAATGGGACCATTGAGAAAAGCACTCTTCACATCCATTTGTTGCAACTTAAAGTTATGATGAGAAGCATAAGCAATCAACATGTGAATGGATTCAAGGCGAGCAACGGGAGCAAAGGTTTCACCGTAGTCGATACCCTCGACTTGGGAGTAGCCTTGTGCTACCAATCGGGCCTTGTTGCGAATGATAATTCCATGAGCGTCTTGCTTGTTCTTGAATATCCACTTGGTTCCAATGACATTGTGGTTCCCCCTTGGCCTTGGCACCAACCTCCACACCTTGTTGTACTCGAAGTTGTTGAGTTCTTCATGCATGGCATTGAGCCAATCCGGATCTTCGAGCGCCTCATAGACCTTTTGGGGTTGAACACAAGAGACAAATGCGTGATGTTCACAATAGTTTGCCAATTGTCTATGAGTGCTTACACCCTTTCAAATGCTTCCAAGCACATTTGTCATGAGATGGCCCTTGGTTGAGAGCTTGGAAGCAATCTTGGCGGCACGACGCTCCAATTCCTCCTCAGGGGTGTGTTGAGGAGCGGTGACTTGATCAACTTGGGCGCCTTCTTGAGATTGTTCTTGATCTTGAGCTTGCTCTTGATCTTGAACTTGCTCGAAGGAGAGAACTTGACCTTGGGCATCACTTTCTGATTCAACACCGTCTTGAGATTAATCTTGAACTTGGTCTTGTTCATGATGTTGAGGGCCTTCACTTTGTTATTCGGAAGCGTGTGGGCCTTGGGTTGGTGATGGCTCCACTTGAGTGGAGCATTGTCCTTCTCCTTTGGCCACAAGGGGTTCCTCAATGGGTAGGATAAAGCCAACTCCCATTCTTCTTATGGCTTGGGGAGGAATTTCATCGCCTACATCACAAGTGCCACTTTGCTCCACTTGGGAGCCGTTATTCTCATCAAACTCCATGTTACACATCTCCTCAATGACTCTCGTGGACTTATTGAGGACACGGTAAGCATGAGAGTTGGTAGCATAACCAACAAATATGCCCTCATAAGTTCTAGCCTCAAATTTAGACAAACGAACACCTTTCTTGAGAATGAAACACTTACACCCGAACACCCGGAAGTACTTGAGGTTGGGCTTGTTACCGGTGAGTATCTCATAAGGAGTCTTGTTCAAGCCCTTGCGGAGGTAGAGCCGATTGGATGCATGACAAGCGGTGTTGATGGCTTCGGCCCAAAAGTTGTATGGAGACTTGAACTCCGCCATCATGGTCCTTGCCGCATCCATCAACGTCCGGTTCTTCCTCTCCGCTACACCATTTTGTTGAGGGGTGTATGGTGCGGAATATTGATGCTTGATCCCCTCATCACTAAGGAACTCATCCAAGGTGTAGTTCTTGAACTCGGTGCCGTTGTCGCTTCTTATTGTCAAGATCTTTGCATTGTGTTGTCGTTGGGCTTCATTTGCAAAGTCAATGACGGTTTGTTGGGTCTCGCTCTTCCTCTTGAAGAAGTATACCCAAGTGTATCTTGAATAATCATCCACAATCACCAAGCAATACTTTCTACCCCCAAGACTATCAAAGGATGGAGGCCCAAAGAGATCCAAGTGAAGGAGCTCCAAAGGCCTCTTCGAGTAGATGATAGTCGTGGGAGGGTGAGCCTTTTCATGAAGCTTTCCTTCGATACAAGCACTGCAAGCACGATCTTTAGCAAAACTAACATTTGTTAGTCCACGGACATGGTCCCCCTTGAGAAGACTTTGCAAAGATCTCATATTGACATGGGCTAAACGGCGATGCCAAAGCCATCCCACGTCAACTTTAGCCATTAGGCATGTCGCGGTCTTAGTGGGTCGCTCCGAAAAGTTAATCACATAGAGACCGTTCTCGACATGCCCAACAAAGGCTACTTTAAGAGTCTTGCTCCACAAGAGGGCCACGGTATCAACATCAAAGAAAGTGGCAAAGCCCATGAGTGCAAGTTGACGAACGGAAAGTAAATTGTATGCAAGGGACTCAACAAGCATGACCTTCTCGATCGTGAGATCATGAGAAATGACAACCTTGCCAAGCCCCAATACCTTGGAGGACGAGGCATCACCCCACTCGACATTGGTGGGCATAGATGGAATCTTGTGAACATCCACCACCAAGTCCTTGCTTCCGGTCATATGATTAGTGGCTCCACTATCGAGCAACCATGATCCCCCACCGGAAGCAAACACCTACAAGAGATCAATGCTTGGTTTTAGGTACCCATTTAGTAATGGGTCCTTTGATGTTAGTAACAAGGGTCTTAGGAACCCAAATAGACCATTCAATGTACTCATAAGGAGAGCCAACAAATTTGGCATAAACATGTCCATCACTAGCACGGCACAACACATAAGAAGGGTTAAAGTCGCCGGCTTGGTTGGGAAGGGAAGTGTTGCCCTTCTTGGCATCACCACCCTTCACGGTGTTCTTCTTCTTCTCCTTAGTAGCACCCTCTCCCTCCTTCACAAAGGTTTGCTTGAGAGGGGGAGGTCGTTTGGCCTTGTCATTCTTCTTCTTGTTCTTGGACTTGGGTGCGTACCCAATCCCTTCCTTGGCCACAACTCCCTTTTGATTGCTCAAAAGGTCGTTGAGGTTTTTCTCGCCTGGTATGCAAGAAACAAGGCCTTTCTCAAGTCGCTCCTTCAACCTAGAATTCTCCTCAACAAGATGTGCATGCTCACAACATGGGTTAGTAGCATTTGCATTATCAATTAACACCATATGAGGAAATGTGGCTTTCTCCTTGGTTAGCTTTACTTGAAGTTGATCATGAGACTCTTTGAGGCTAGCATGAGTACCCTTCAAGACCTTGTGAGCCTTGTCAAATAGGTCAAACTCCTCTTTGAGTCTAGCAAGATCAACCCCAAGCTTGGCCTTCTCGGAGTTTAGCACACAAGAAACAACAATAGCATGATTAAGATCTTTATTTGACTTAGTGTGATCATCGTTTTGTGACTCCTTAAGAGCCAAATGGAGACCATGCTCTTTTTCAAGAGCATTGGAAAGATCCAAAATCTCATCGGCATAGTCACGACTATGCCTCTCCATCTTAGTGATGGTATCTTCGTGAGCCTCGATCATGTCATTGGCTTCACCAAGTTGTTCCAAGAGAGCAACAAAGTGCTTCTTGGATTTACCCTTGAGTTTTCCCATAAAGGACTCAAACTCATTCTCCTCCACACTAGATCCATCATGTTCATCAATGCAATCCGTCAAATAGGGATTATTAATGATGGTAGTTTTGATGTTGGGGGTTACCTTGTTGGTGGCTTTAGCCATGAGGCACTTGGCAGTGATGCTCTCATTGGGTGAGTCGAGGAGTGACACTCGTGGAGTGTCGCAATGGCAACGGAGGCCATGGCAACCAACTCACCATCCTCATCATCATCATCCTCATTGTACTCTTCTTGTACCACCAATGCCTTGGGAGGAGTCTTCTTGGTGAAGTTGCTCTTATTTGGGAAAGACTTGGCTTTGTCCTTTCGAATGAGCTTGCCACCATTGTCTTCCCTCTTCTCATACGGGCACTCCGCAACAAAATGGCTCACATTGCCACAATTATAGCAAGTCCTCACACATTTCTTGCCCTTCGTGCCACTTGAGTTGTTCTTGTTGAAGTTGGGCCTTGAGTTTTTCTTGCTCCAAAATTGCCTTGAAGCAAGAGCCATGTGTTCATGATAGGCATACTTTGTATCTTCGGGGTTGCTCTCCTCTTCATCTTCTTCGTCCTCTTCTTCCACACTAACCTTGGCCTTTAATGCAAGGTTGGGCTTCTTTGCTCTTTGAGAACGTAGCACCGCATTGTCAGCGGTCTTGTCCAAGATGCTCATGGACACAAACTCATCCAACACTTCACTTGAGGACAAGGTGTGGAAGTCCGGCCTTTGACGAATGACGGAGGACATGGCCTTGTGGTAAGGCATCATTGCCTTGAGGAATTTGCGCTTGATCCAATTGTCATCCGTGTCCTTGCTCCCATGATCTCGAAGTGAGACCACGAGTTTGGTTACCCTCCGATAAAGTTCATGAGGTTCTTCATCTTCTTTCATTGCAAACTCATCGGCTTCATCTTGCACCACTTCATAGTTGGAGCGTTGTATGCTTGTGCTTCCCTTGTAGAGGGAAACAACTTGATGCCATGCATCTTTGGCCATGGCGAAGGGCCGGAGATGAGGAAGATCTTCGGGTGGAATTGCATCTTGGACGATGAAGAGAGCATTCTCGTTGAATTGATTATCCGCGGCTTCTCTAGGAGTGAAGTTGCTTCGGTCATGCACATACAAACCTTCTTCAATGATTCTCCAAAGAGTAGTATTCAGATGATTTAAATGACGCTTAAAGCGATAGACCCAAGAATCAAAGTCCTCATTTTTCACAATCTTGGGGGCAGGACCGACATGATTCAAATGAGTGGAAGGAATCGGTCCACCATAAACAAGTGGAGGTTCCACATGGGCAAATATGCCGGTGCCATTACCACTAGAAGAAGGAACTTGATCACTAGTAGCTTCCCCCTTATCGGAGTTAGCATCCGTCACCTTATTAGTGGGATCACCCACTCTCAACGGTGCAGTGGATAGTTTAAGCCCTTCTATGAATTTATTAAACATGCTTTCAACCTCGGTTGTCATGGAGGTTTTTAATGTGTCCAAGGCCACATTGAATTCCTCACGAGAGACCATGGTTCCCCCATCGGCCGTAGACGAGATTGGATTCACATCAGAGTGTTCCTCCGCACCGTCTACGGTGTCAGCCATACTCTTTGGACGGCAAAGTCCTTAGTAAAGAGACGAGGCTCTAATACCAATTGAAAGGATCGATATAGTTGACTAGAGGGTGGGGGATGAATAGGCAACTAATGATTTTTTGCTTTTCTTTACCAATTTAAACTTTGCATCAAAGTAGGTTGTCTAGATATGCAATGAGGTGAGCAACCTATATGATGCAACAACAAAAAGTACACAAGCAAGCTAAGGATACAACACAAAAGCTTGCACAAGTAAAGGCACGAGATAACCAAGAGTGGAGCCGGTGAAAATGAGGATGTGTTACCGAAGTTCCTTCCTTTTGAGGGGAAGTACGTCTCCGTTGGAGCAGTGTGGAGGCACAATGCTCCCCAAGAAGCCACTAGGGCCACCGTATTCTCCTCACGCCCTCACACGATGCGAGATGTCGTGATTCCACTATTTCTGCCCTTGGAGGCGGCGACCAGACCTTTACAAACAAGGTTGGGGATCTCTCCACAACCGAATTGGAGGCTCCCGACGAAACCACAGAGCTTCACCACAATGGAATATGGCTCCGAGGTGACCTCAACCATCTAGGGTGCTCAAACACCCAAGAGTAACAAGATCCGCAAGGGATGAGTGGGGGTGAATCAAATTTCTCTTGGTGGAAGTGTAGATCTGGGCCTTCTCAACCAATCCCTAGAAAATCAACAAGTTTGATTGGGTAGGGAGAGAGATCGGGCGAAAATGAGCTTTGGAGCAACAATGGAGCTTGGGGAAAAGAGGTGAGTCAACTTGGAGAAGAAGACCTTCCTTTTATAAGGGGGGAAGTCAATCCAACCGTTACCCTTGCTCAGCCCCGCACAGGGCGGTACTACCGCAGGGTGGGCGGTACTACCGCTGTGGCCAGCGGTACTACCATTCCACCTCGCGGTACTGCCCATAGCTGCAGAGATGCAGAGCAGGATATGGACCCAGGGTGGTACTACCGTGGTGGTAGGGGCGGTACTACCGCCTATGAGCGGTACTTCTGCCTCTACTGCCGCAGCTAGTGCCGCACAACCCGACACAAGAGGAGAGCCCTCAAATCGAGGCGATAGGAGCATGGTGCCGCCAGCGGTACTGTCTCTTGTACCTCTTGAGCGGTACTACCGATGGGGTTCGTGGTACTACCGCTGGGACCAGACCAAAGGGAGAAGGCAGCAAAGGAGCCTTCAATGAAACGGAAAAGCCGAGAGGGTGCAAAAGGGATGTGTATGTGTTGATTCTACCCTAGCCTCACCAATGCGGACCCCCTCTTAATAGTACGGCTTTCCTACGACTCAAATCCACCGAAAAGAAACGTAGACAAACGCCGTCATCAATAGTCTTCGAGGGGGACACAAACCGTCTTGTGCCTAGTGATGAAACGTCTGAAATACTCAAGGCACATGATTAGTTCGCAAAAGCATTGTCATCAATCACCAAAACACCTTAGGGATAAATATGTCCTTACACCTGGTAATTGCCTTACTGAAGGTATTCTTTTGAGAGCTCGGATTTTCTCCGCGGTGAAAACCTAAGATCCGGGTGAAGGCATCGGTTTATGCACTGATTCCATTTTGAAGGCATCGGTTTTGAAGACGTTTTTTGTTTTCCGGATGTTGTCTTTGGTGGTGGTTTATATGTTGCTGCTGAGAGGGATTGATCATTGTGGCGAGGCCTTTATCTTTTCCGTTTCTTTTTTCTTTTATTTTCGGGTTGTGTGCATCCTGGATGTCTTTGAGACATTTGTTGATGCAGATGCTAGGTCTAGTTGGTATCTTCATGATATTAATTTTTTTTCAAAAAGTAGTTCAAGACTACATCGAAGAACTAAAGACATAATTGTTTGGGCAACAAAAAAAGGGACAAGCTGAAACATTATTATTTGGCCTCGGGCTGGTTGTAATGGTAGTATCATAGCTAGTATCATGCATGCCAACTAGGAAATTTTGATTAGGTGGCATAGCATTAAATGAAAAAAAGAGGGTGAAGTATCATATCATGATACCGTATCATAATAAATGCTATGCTACTTTGTGTCATGCATGGTAATAAATAAAGTACTACATGATACTAATATATGACACTGTGTATTAGGAAGGTAGTATCATACACTCATATGCATGATACTGGTATATGACACTCCCCGTTACAACCAGCCTCATGTTCAATCCTCTCCCAAGTCCCAAGGCCACAAATTGTTCCTGTAAATGAGAAGCACGGTCACAATAGGCGGTGCACAATACACGAAGAGTAGGAACTTGAGCACCGAGGTTAAAATTCGTTTATGTGCAGGCCTACGATGTTGTCGTCCTTGTTGTTGTGCCTTGGGTTGGAGCAGCGGGAGCAGCTCCTCCCGCTTTGGCATGCTCGCACGCGCCCAGGCCTGTGCACGCGTCCATCTTCAGCAGCGTGTAGAGCAGCTCCGACTTCTTCTTCTCCACGTGCTCTCGAAGTTCCTCGGGACCCAGATTATCGAGATGGGACCTGCTACCATCCACTGCTGGACCCCCACACGAGCTAAATAGGCAAGATTTGTTGACCGATGGCTATGATGGGCATATGATGATTCGCTGTGGGGAAGGCAGCCTACGGAGGAGCAGCTCATGATCCGCCTCCACGGCTGGCCGGATAGCCGACGGTGAACACCGTACGACCTTCCACGCTAGAGATCTGATTGCCGTCATCGTTGACGTGTGTCCCGCGCTGCTCGAGCAGTGCTGTTGGAAATCTCACGTCTGAAATTACTTTGTTAGAGTAATAGGGATTTAGCTAGTTACTAGTACTATTAGTTAGGTTATTACTTGCTTTGCAAGGCAATTATGTAATTCTTGGCAGTAACCATATGATTATGGAAATCGTTTCTGGCCTGGGCGTTGGCCGAACCGTTCCGCCAGACTCGTCCACACGCATGCTGCAGCAAGTCAAGTCGTGACACGTGGGGTGGTGGGCCCCATGATAGATCACTAGATCGGTTAGGGTTAGGAATTCACGGTGAACCTACCTTCCGCCGGTCCAGACGAGCTCGATCCAGCGCCGGCCATGGTGATGTTGTTGGAAATATGCCCTAGAGGCAATAATAAATTAGTTATTATTATATTTCCTTGTTCATGATAATCGTTTATTATCCATGCTAGAATTGTATTGATAGGAAACTCAGATACATGTGTGGATACATAAACAACACCATCTTCCTAGTAAGCCTCTAGTTGACTAGCTCGTTGATCAATAGATGGTTACGGTTTCCTGACCATGGACATTGGATGTCGTTGATGACGGGATCACATCACTAGGAGAATGATGTGATGGACAAGACCCAATCCTAAGCCTAGCACAAGATCGTGTAGTTCGTATGCTAAAGCTTTTCTAATGTCAAGTATCATTTCCTTAGACCATGAGATTGTGCAACTCCCGGATACGTAGGAATGCTTTGGGTGTACCAAACTCACAACGTAACTGGGTGGCTATAAAGGTGAACTGCGGGTATCTCCAAAAGTGTCTGTTGGGTTGGCACGAATCGAGACTGGGATTTGTCACTCCGTGTAACGGAGAGGTATCTCTGGGCCCACTCGGTAGGACATCATCATAATGTGCACAATGTGACCAAGGAGTTGATCACGGGATGATGAGTTACGGAACGAGTAAAGAGACTTGCCGGTAACGAGGTTGAACGAGGTATCGGGATACCGACGATCGAATCTCGGGCAAGTATCGTACCGATAGACAAATGGAATTGTATACGGGATTGATTGAATCCTTGACATCATGGTTCATCCGATGAGATCATCGTGGAGCATGTGGGATCCAACATGGGTATCCAGATCCCGCTGTTGGTTATTGACCGAAGAGTTATCTCGGTCATGTTTGTATGGTTCCCGAACCCGTAGGGTCTACACACTTAAGGTTCGATGACGCTAGGGTTATCAGGAAGACTTGTATGTGATTACCGAATGTTGTTCGGAGTCCCAGATGAGATCCCGGACGTCACGAGGAGTTCCGGAATGGTCCGGATATAAAGATTTATATATGGAAAGTTGTTGTTCGGGTTCCAGAAAAAGTTCGGTTTTTCCGGTATTGTACCGGGAAGCTTCCGGAAGGTTTCGGAGGATTCCGGAGGTCCAGAAAATGTTCCACCATGTCCAACACAGCAGCATGGGCTGTAGGGGGATCCCTAGCCTTAATGGTCCAGGGGCACCAGCCCCCCCAAGGCCCATGCGCATGGGAGAGGGGAAACCCTAAGGGGGAGGGCCTCCACTTGACTTGGGAGGCACTCCTCCCCCCCTTGGCCGCCGCCCCCAACGCTAGATGGGATCTAGGGGGGTCGGCCCCCTCTCTTCCCACCTATAAATAGTGGAGGGGTGGGAGGGCGGCCATACCCTTGCACCTGGCGCAGCCCCTCCCCTCCAATACCTCTCCTCCTCCGCGTGAGCTTGGCGAAGCCTTGCCGGAGAACTGCCACTCCATCACCACCACACCGTCGTGCTGCTGTTGGACTCTCTTCCTCAACCTCTCCCTCCTCCTTGCTGGATCAAGGCGCGGGAGACGTCTCCATTCCGTACGTGTGTTGAACGCGGAGGTGCCGTCCGTTCGGCCCTAGGATCATCGGTGATTTGGATCACGACGAGTACGACTCCATCAACCCCGTTCTCTTGAACGCTTCCACTTAGCGATCCTCAAGGATATGAAGATGCACTCCCTCTCTCTCGTTGCTAGATGACTCCATAGATTGATCTTGGTGGTGCGTAGAAAATTTTAAATTTCTGGTACGATCCTCAACAGTGGCATCATGAGCTAGGTCTATGCGTAGATTCTATGCACGAGTAGAACACAAAGTAGTTGTGGGCGATGATTTGTTCAATTTGCTTGCCGTTACTAGTCTTATCTTGATTCGGCGGCATTGTGGGATGAAGCGGCCCGGACCGACCTTACACGTACACTTACGTGAGACTGGTTCCACCGACTGACATGCACTTGATGCATAAGGTGGCTGGTGGGTGTCTGTCTCTCCCACTTTAGTCGGATCGGATTCGATGAAAAGGGTCCTTATGAAGGGTAAATAGAAATTGGCATATCACCGTTGTGGTTTTGCGTAGGTAAGAAACGTTCTTGCTAGAAACCCATAGCAGCCACGTAAAACATGCAACAACAATTAGAGGACGTCTAACTTGTTTTTGCAGGGTTTGCTTCGTGATGTGATATGGCCAAAAGGATGTGATGAATGATATATGTGATGTATGAGATTGATCATGTTCTTGTAATAGGAATCACGACTTGCCTGTCGATGAGTATGACAACCGGTAGGAGCCATAGGAGTTGTCTTAATTTATTTATGACCTGCGTGTCAACATAAACGTCATGTAATTACTTTACTTTATTGCTAGCTGTTAGCCATAGTAGTAGAAGTAATAGTTGACGAGGCAACTTCATGAAGACACAATGATGGAGATCATGATGATGGAGATCATGGTGTCATGCCAGTGACGAAGGTGATCATGCCGCGCCTCGAAGATGGAGATCAAAGGCGCAAGATGATATTGGCCATATCATGTCACTTTATGATTTGCATGTGATGTTTGTCATGTTTTTACATCTTATTTGCTTAGAACGACGGTAGCATAAATAAGATGATCCCTCATTAAAATATCAAGGATTGTGTTCCCCCTAACTGTGCACCGTTTCTAAGGTCCGTTGTTTCGAAGCACCACGTGATGATCGGGTGTGATAGGTTCTAACGTTCGCATACAATGGGTGTAAGCCAGATTTACACACGCAATACACTTGGGTTAACTTGACGAGCCTAGCATGTACAGACATGGCCTCGGAACACGGAAGACCGAAAGGTCGAACATGAGTCGTATAGTGGATACGATCAACATGAAGATGTTCACCGGTGATGACTAGTCCGTCTCACGTGATGATCGAACACGGCCTAGTTGACTCGGATCATGTATCACTTAGATGACTAGAGGGATGTCTATCTAAGTGGGAGTTCATTGAAATGAACATAATTATCATGAACATAGTCAAAAGGTCTTTGCAAATTATGTCGTAGCTCACGCTTTGGTTCTACTATTTTAGATATGTTCCTAGAGAAAATTTAGTTGAGATTTGACAGTAGCAATTATGCGGACTGGGTCCATGAACTAAGGATTGTCCTCATTGCTGCACAGAAGGGCTATGTTTTTAATGCACCGCTCAATGCGTTGAACCTCGAGCATCGTCTGTAGATGTTGGGAAACATCTGACATACACGTTTTGATGACTATGTGATAGTTCATTGCGTAATACTAACAGTTTAGAATTGTGGCACCAAAGACGTTTTTGAAACGTCGCAGAACATATGAGATGTTCCAAAGACTGAAATTGGGATTTCAGACTAATGCCCACGTCAAGAGGTATGAGACCTCTGACAAGTTTCTTAAGCCTGCAAACTAAGGGAGTAAAGCTCAATCATTGAGCATGTGCTCAGATTGTCTGAGTACTACAATCGCTTGAATCGAGTGGGAGTTAATCTTCCAGATGAAATAGTGATAGTTCTCCATAGTCACTGCCACCAAGCTATTAGAGCTTAGTGATGAACTATAACATATCAGGGATAGACATGATGATCCTTGAGCAATTCGCGATGTTTGACACCGTGAAAGTAGAAATCAAGTAGGAGTATCAATTGGTGATGGTTAGTAAGGGCCTGTTCTGATCTCCTCCCACTTCAAACTTCTGAAAATCTCAGCGCGAAGCCAGCCCGAACGCAATAGCTTCAAGAAGCTGAAATCCAAGAAGCCACGACGGACTGTAGTGCATTTTTTTGAAGCTACCGATTCTCAGCTCCACGTTTTTGTGAATCAGAAGTTGCAGTTATTTACGGACGTGTGCCACCGCCAGAGAAAACGATTCGTCACCTCGTCCCTTGATCGAACCCGCAACAGAACCGCTCGCTCACATATCCCCTCTCCCTCGTCTTCTCCCCTCGAACCCTCACGGCTGCCATTCCCCGCCGCCGCGCCAGGCTGCCCTCGTCGCCGACCGGATCCTCGCCTCTTCCTACAGATCCGGCCATCCCAGCTTGTTTCCCGCCGGATCCAATCCTCGGCGGGGTGAATCGCGTGGGGTGCCAGGAGCTGCAACCCCATGGCACTGAGGTGCTAGTCCCAACGCCATTGACGTCCGGAGGAGCGGCCCCGACCCTCCGAGCCAGGAGCAACACTGGGACGAACGCGCCCCCAAGCCCAAATCGCAAGCCCAAACCAGGCCCAGCTCTTTTCTCTCTTTTTTGGGCCCGTGTGCGGGAAGAAGCTGCCTTCGCTCCAGAACGGTTTGCTGGACGCCAGGTGAAGTGAGAAGTTGGGTGAGAAGCTGGATACGAGAAGTTTTGAAGAAGCTAGCGAGTCTCCGAACATGCCCACCACTAGTTTCAAGAAGGGCAAGGGAAAGAAGGGATACTTCATGAGACGGCAAATCAGTTGCTGCTCTAGTGAAGAAACCCAAGGTTGAACCAAACCCGAGACTAAGTGCTTCTATAATGAGGGGAACGGTCACTGAAGCAGAACTACCCTAGATACTTGGTAGATGAGAAGGCTGGCAACGTCGACAGAACTATTTTGAATATACATTATATTATTGTGTACTTTACTAGTACTCCTAGTAGCACCAGGGTAATAAATACCGGTTCGGTTGCTAAGTGTTAGTAACTCGAAATAAAAGGCTACGGAGACTAGCTAAAGGTGAGATGACGATATGTTGGAAGTGTTTCCAAGGTTGATGTGATCAAACATCACACGCTCCCTCTACCATTGAGATTGGTGTTAAACCTAAATAATTGTTATTTGGTGTTTGCGTTGAGCATAGACATGATTGGATTATGTTTATCGCCATACAGTTATTCATTTAAGGAGAATAATGGTTACTTTGTTTACTTGAATAATACCTTCAATGGTCTTGCACCTAAAATAAATGGTTTATTGAATCTCGATCATAGTGATACACATGTTCATGCCAAAAGATATAAGATAGTAATGATAGTACCACATACTTGTGGCACTGCCATTTGAGTCATGATGGTATAAAACGCATGAAGAAGCTCCACGTTGATGGATCTTTGGACTCACTCGTTTTTGAAAAGATTGAGACATGCGAACCATGTCTATTGGTAGATATGCATGAAGAAACTCCATACAGATGGATCGTTTGGACTCACTTGATTTTGAATCACTTGAGACATGCAAATCATACCACATGGGCAAGATGACTGAAAGGCCTCGTTTTCAGTAAGATGGAACAAGAAAGCAACTTGTTGGAAGTAATATATTTTGATGTGTGTAGTCCAATGAGTGTTGAGGCACGCAGTGGATATCGTTATGTTCTTACTTCACAGATGATTTGGGTAGATGCTAAGTATATTTACTTGATGAAACACAAGTCTGAATTATTGAAAGGTTCAAGTAATTTCAGAGTGAAGTTGAAGATCGTCGTGACAAGATGATGAAATGTCTATGATATGATCATAGAGATGAATATCTGAGTTACGAGTTTGGCACATAATTAAGACATTGTGGAAATTGTTTCACAACTAATACCGCCTGGAACACCATAGTGTGATGGTGCGTCCGAACATCGTAACTGCACCCTATTGGATATGGTGCATACCATGATGTCTCTTATCGAATTACCACTATCGTCTATGGGTTAGGCATTAGAGACAACCACATTCACTTTAAATAGGGCACCACACAATTCCGTTGAGACGATACCGTATGAACTATGGTTTAGAAAAACCTAAGCTGTCGTTTCTTAAAAGTTTGGGGTTGCGACGCTTATGTGAAAAGGTTTCAGGCTGATAAGCTCGAACCCAAAGCGGATAAATGCATCTTCATAGAATACCCAAAAATAGTTGGGCGTACCTCCTATTTCAGATCCGGAAGCAAGAGTGATTGTTTCTAGAAACGAGTCCTTTCTCGAGGAAAAGTTTCTCTCGAAAGAATTGAGTGGGAGGATGGTGGAGACTTGATGAAGTTATTGAACCGTCACTTCAACTAGTGTGTAGCAGGGCACAGGAAGTTGTTCCTGTGGCACCTACACCAATTGAAGTGGAAGCTTATGATAGTAATCATGAAACTTCGGATAAAGTCACTACCAAACCTCATAGGTCGACAAGGATGTGTACTACTTCAGAGTGGTATGTAATCATGTCTTGGAAGTCATGTTGCTAGACAACAATGAACCTATGAGCTATGGAGAAGCGATGGTGGGCCCGGATTCCGATGAATGGCTCGAGGCCATAAAATCCGAGAAAGGATCCATGTATAAAACAAAGTATAGACTTTGAAAGAACTACTTGATGGTCGTAAGGCTGTTGGGTGCAGATGGATTTTAAAAGGAAGATGGACAATGATGGTAAGTGTCACCATTAAGAAAGCTCGGCTTGTCGTTAAGATGTTTCCCGACAAGTTCAAGGAGTTGACTACGATGAGACTTTCTCACTCGTAGCGATGCTAAGAGTCTGTTGGAATTATGTTAGCAGTTACTACATTGTTTATGAAATCTTGCAGATAGGATGTCAAAACATTGTTTCCTCGACGTTTTTCTTGAGGAAAGGTTGTATGTGATACACCCAGAAGGTTTTGTCAATCCTGAAAGATGCTAACAAGTATGCAAAGCTCCAGCAACCCTTCTAAGGACTGGAGTAAGCATCTCGGAGTTGGACGGTACGCTTTGATGAGATGATCAAAGATTTTTGGTTTATACAAAGTTTATGAGAAACTTGTATTTCCAAACAAGTGAGTGGGAGCACTATAGAATTTCTGATGAGTATATGTTGTTGATCAAAAATGATGTAGAGTTTCTAGAAAGAACATAGGGTTATTTGAAAAGTGTTTTTCAATGGAAAACCTGGATTAAGCGACTTGAACATGGAGCATCAAGATCTATAAGGATAGATCAAAATCGCTTAATAGTACTTTCAAACAAACACATACCATGACAAAATTTTGAAGGAGTTCAAAAATAGATCGACAAAGAAGGAGTTCTTGGCTGTGTTATAAGGTATGAGTATTGAGTAAAACTCAAGACCTGACCACGGCAGAATAGAGAGAAAGGACGAAGGTCGTCCCCTATGCTTTAGACGTAGGCTCTAAAGTATGCTATGTTGTGTACCACACCTGAAGTGTACCAAGCCATGAGTCAGTCAAGGGGTACAAGTGTGATCTAGGAATGGATCACAGGACAACGGTCAAGGTTATCCTTAGTAACTAGTGGACTAAGGAATTTTCTCGATTATGGAGGTGGTAAAAGAGTTCGTCGTAAAGGGTTACGCCGATGCAATCTTTGACACTAATCTGGATGATTCTGAGTAGAAAACTGGATTCGTATAGTAGAACAGATATTTGGAATAGCTCCAAATAGAGCGTGGTAGCTGCATCTACAAGATGACATAGAGATTTGTAAAGCACACACGGATCTGAAAGGTTCAGACCCGTTGACTATAACATCTCTCACAAGCATAACATGATCAAACCCAGAACTCATTGAGTGTTAATCACATGGTAATGTGAACTAGATTATTGACTCTAGTAAACTCCTTGGGTGTTAGTCACATGGGGATGTGACCTTGAGTGTTAATCACATAGCGATGTGAACTAGATTATTGACTCTAGTGCAAGTGGGAGACTGTTGGAAATATGCCCTAGACGCAATAATAAATTAGCTATTATTATATTTCCTTGTTCATGATAATCGTTTATTATCCATGCTAGAATTGTATTGATAGGAAACTCAGATACATGTGTGGATACATAGACAACACCATGTCCCTAGTAAGCCTCTAGTTGACTAGCTCGTTGATCAATAGATGGTTACGGTTTCCTGACAATGGACATTGGATGTCGTTGATGACGGGATCACATCATTAGGAGAATGATGTGATGGACAAGACCCAATCCTAAGCCTAGCACAAGATCGTGTAGTTCGTATGCTAAAGCTTTTCTAATGTCAAGTATCATTTCCTTAGACCATGAGATTGTGCAACTCCCGGATACTGTAGGAATGCTTTGGGTGTACCAACCGTCACAACGTAACTAGGTGGCTATAAAGGTGCACTCCGGGTATCTCCGAAAGTGTCTGTCGGGTTGGCACGAATCGAGACTGGGATTTGTCACTCCGTGTAACGGAGAGGTATCTCTGGGCCCACTCGGTAGGACGTCATCATAATGTGCACAATGTGACCAAGGAGTTGATCACGGGATGATGTGTTACAGAACGAGTAAAGAGACTTGCCGGTAATGAGATTGAACGAGGTATCGGGATACCGACGATCGAATCTCGGGCAAGTATCGTACCGATAGACAAAGGGAATTGTATACGGGATTGATTGAATCCTTGACATCATGGTTCATCCGATGAGATCATCCGCTGTTGGTTATTGACCGGAGAGTTGTCTCGTTCATGTCTGCATGGTTCCCGAACCCGTAGGGTCTACACACTTAAGGTTCGATGACGCTAGGGTTATTAGGAAGACTTGTATGTGATTTCTGAATTTTGTTCGGAGTCCCAGATGAGATCCTGGACGTCACGAGGAGTTCCGAAATTGTCCGGAGGTAGAGATTTATATATGGAAAGTTGTTGTTCGGGTTCCAGGAAAAGTTCGGTTTTTCCGGTATTGTACCGGGAAGCTTCCGGAAGGTTCTGGAGGATTCCGGAGGGCTCCGGAAAATGTTCCACCACGTCCAATATAGCATCATGGGCTGTAGGGGGGCTCCCTAGCCTTAATGGGCCAGGGGCACCAGCCCCCCCAACGCCCATGCGCATGGGAGAGGGAAACCCTAAAGGGGAGGGCCTCCACTTGACTTGGGAGGCACTCCTCCTCCCCTTGGCCGCCGCCCCCAACCCTAGATAGGATCTAGGGGGGGCGGCCCCCTCTCTCCCCACCTATAAATAGTGGAGGGGTGGGAGGGTGGCCATACCCTTGCACCTGGCGCATCCCCTCCCCTCCAATACCTCTCCTCCTCTGCGTGAGCTTGGCGAAGCCCTGCCGGAGAATTGTCACTCCATCACCACCACGCCGTCGTGCTGCTGTTGGACTCTCTTCCTCAATCTCTCCCTCCTCCTTGTTGGATCAAGGCACGGGAGATGTCTCCGTTCCGTACGTGTGTTGAACGCGGAGGTGCCGTCCATTCGACGATAGGATCATCGGTGATTTGGATCACGACGAGTACGACTCCATCATCCCCGTTCTCTTGAACGCTTCCGCTTAGCGATCTTCAAGGGTATTAAGATGCACTCCCTCTCTCTCGTTGCTAGATGACTCCATAGATTGATCTTGGTGGTGCGTAGAAAATTTTAAATTTCTGCTACGATCCCCAACAGATGTGGTGGCGGCGATGTGGACAGAGAGATGGCGAGGAGGTGGTGCTTCCTGTGAGCACCGTGCTAACCCTAGATCGGTAGGCGTGAAGGTGGGGTTTGTGGCGGCGATGAACTTCGTCAGTCGTGTCCCGGCCCCCACCTCTATTAATATAGCGCGGGTCACAGGGGCCCACCAACCATAATGGGTTGGGCGCCCCCGATCAGGGCGCATTGACCAAGGGCCTGGCAGGTTGTTGGGCCTGCATAGAGGAGATCAACCTAACATTCTCCCCCTTGATCTTAACACGTTTAACCTTATACTTTCTAGTTTATTTGTTTCATCACATATTGATACATAGATCATGTTTCATCGTCATAGTTCAATTGCCGATAGAATCATTCAGCTACAACATATGTTTTATTCAGAAACAAATTATGTTCCTTTTGGGCCTATCCAGGAATCATAAGGCTTTCCCTTAAACCCATGCCGGCTAAGTGTTCCTTGAACACATTGGGTGGTAATCCTTTCGTTAGTGGATCCGCAAGCATATCCTTTGTCCTTATATGCTCGAGATTTTTAGTTTGATCCTGGATTTTATCTTTCACAACATAATACCTTATTGTTTTGGCATCATTACTCGACTTGTTGTTATGAGCATAAAATATTGCGGGTTGGTTGTCACAGTACATCTTTAGTGGTTTGTGAATACAATCTACCACTTTCAAGTCGGGTACAAACTTCTTTAGCCATATCGCCTGCCCCGTGGCTTCGAAGCATGCTATAAATTCTGCATACATCATGGATGATGCAACTATCGACTGTTCGGAGCTTTCCCACGAAATAGCTCCCCCAGCGAGAGTGAAGACGTATCCTGACATGGATTTTCTATCATCTCTGTCCCCCGCAAAATCTTCGTCTGAATACCCTTTTATCTCTAGGGAATCACTTCTCCTGTATATTAGCATGTAGTCCTTCGTACCTTGCGCATAACGTGATGCTTTCTTTACCATCTTCTAGTGCTCTATGCCTGGATTCTCTTGATATCTACCGAGTACCCTGGTGATAAAGGCTAAGTCAGGGCGAGTGCACACTTGTGCATACTTTAAGCTGCCAACTGCCGAAGCATATGGTACTTCTTTCATTTGATCGATCTCGTACTGGTTCTTGGGACATTGGAATTTCCCAAAACTATCACCCTTAACTATAGGAGCAGGTGTGGCTTTACTCGCATGCATATTATACTTTTTAAGAACCTTTTCTAAATATGCTTTCTGCGATAGTACTAAGACTCCATTGTTCCTATCTCAGTGAATTTCTATGCCCAAAACATATGATGCTTCACCAAAATCTGTTATGTCAAAATTTGAGGATAAGAACTTCTTTGTTTCTTGTAGTAGACTAACATCACTGCTAGCAAGCAGAATATCATCCACATACAAGATTAGGAAAATATATTTCCCATTTTTAAACTTTGCATAAATGCAGTTATCCTCAATATTTTCTTTAAATCCAAAACTTTTAATCATTTGATTAAACTTTAAATACCACTGTCTAGAGGCTTGCTTTAGTCCATAAATGGATTTCTTCAGGCGGTACTCCATATTTTCCTTGCCTTCCATGATAAAACCCTTAGGTTGTTTCATGTAGACATTTTCTTTCAAATCCCCATTCAGAAATGTCGTCTTTACGTCCATTTGATGTAACTCTAAATCAAAATGAGCAACTAATGCCATTGTTATTCTGAAGGAATCCTTACATGAGACTGGAGAAAATGTCTCATTGTAATCTATCCCTTCTCTTTGTGTAAATCCTTTTGCCATGAGTCGTGCTTTATACTTTTCTATATTCCCTTTAGAGTCATACTTAATTTTATAGACCCATTTACAGCCTACTGTTTTGGCTCCTTTAGGAATTTCCTCTAAGTCCCGAACATCTTTGGAACTCATCGATTTTATCTCAGCTTCCATTGCCTTCATCCACTTCGATGAATGAGGGCTTCTCATGGCTTCTTCATATGAGGTGGGATCTTTTTCCATATGAACCATTTCTGTGTTATAAACTTTAAAGTCAGTAGAAATAGCTGACTTTCTTGATCTTGTAGACCTTCTAAGGGCCTCAGTTTCTGGCACATTCTGTGCCTCAACTCCTGGCACTTCTTCTAAAATTTGTTGTTGCACCTCCCTTTCATGCTCAACAACGGGTTCAGTCGGTTCCTGACGGATAGGTTTCGGGTCTACTCCCATAGTTGTCATGGGTGGAGTTGCAACTGGTAGTGAGAAAAATGGCTCCTGATTCATCAGGTTAGGTGCATGCACCCTCTTCTCCTCAAGATCAATTTTTCGAGCTACCAAGATCCCCCTCATCATTTCGTCCTCTAAGAAGACTGCATGTCTCATTTCTACAAACTTTGTATATCTGTCTGGGCAGTAGAAACGAAAACCTTTTGATCTGTCTGGATAGACAGTGAAGTGGCAACTTACTTTTTTGGGATCTAACTTTGCAATGTTTGGATTAAACATTTTGGCCTTAGCAGGGCACCCCCACACCCCGAAGTGTTGTAGGGAGGGCATCCTTCCTGTCCATAGCTCGTATGGTGTTTTGGGCACCGACTTGCTTGATACTGTATTGAGAATGCCAATGGCGGTTTTAAGCGCCTCCATCCATAATCCCAATGGCAAGTTGGAATAGCTCATAATGTTGTGCACCATATCCATAAGTGTACGGTTCCGCCTTTCAGCTACTCCATTTTGCCGAGGCTCGCCCGGCATTGAATACTGGGCTACTATGCCAGTCTCTTGCAAGAACTTCGCAAAAGGTCCAGGGACTTGGCCATATGGAGTGTGCCAACTGTAGTACTCTCCCCCACGGTCGGACCTTACTATCTTCATTCTTTTATCATGCTGATTTTCAACTTCAGCTTTGAATATTTTAAATTTATCCAACGCTTCAGATCTTTCTCTGTTTGGATAAATATAACCATAGCGAGAGTAATCATATGTGAATGTTATGAACGAGTCATATCCATCCACACTTTTCACCGGAAATGGTCCACAAATGTCAGTGTGGATGATTTCTAGTGTGCTTGTGCTATGGATTGCACCTTTTTGATTTGTTTTATGTACTTTCCTTTAATGCAATCTATGCATTTGTTCTAAGTCTGAGAATTCTAATGGAGGAAGAATTTCACTTTTAACTAATCTTTCTATTCCACCCTTCGAAATATGGCCCAAGCGACAATGCCATAATTTCGATGAGTCGAATGTCCTCTTTCTTTTCTTTTGTTCTTTTTTTGACGCGGAAACATGTTCATTCACATTGCATACATAATGCACTTTTTCACGAAGTGGTAACAAATAAAGCTCATAGTGTAGTAAAGCATCACCCACATAAGCATTATTATACCATATGGCACACTTGCCATGTCCAAAATAACACTCATAATTTTCTTTGTCCAAACATGAAGCTCTAATTAAGTTTCTATTACATGAAGGAACATAAAGAACATCTCTAAGTAGAAGCTTGAATCCATCAGCTAACTCCAAGGAGATGTCGCTGACAACTTCAACTTCCGCTTGCATTCCATTTTCTACCTCGATGCCTCTTTCTCTTCTTAGCGTAGTCTGGGTCGAATGGAATCCCTGTAAACAATTTGCAACATGAACAGTTGCTCCTGAATCAATCCACCAAGTAGATTTCGAAAACTGTGTGTACAAGGATTCATTAACTAAGGAAACAATGTTGTTACCTTGCTTTGCCATTAAGGACTTTAGCCAAACAGGGCAGTCTTTCTTGTAATGCCCGGTCTGCTTACAGTGGAGACAAGTGTCTTTGTCCACTGGGAAAGGTCATTGCTGATGCTGATGCTGATAGGGAGCTTTTCCTTGTGGCTTTGAAGGAGAACTTTTGTTGTTTTGATTGTAATTCTTTTTCTTGCGACCCTTCACATAGTTGAGTGTACCACCATGTGAGGCTTTGAGTCTGTCCTCTTCTTGGACACACATTGCTATTGTCTTTTCAATGTCCCATGTTCCAGGTGACATATTGTAGTTTACAACAAAAGTTTCAAACTCCTTTGGCAGTGAAGTCATGACCAGGTGGATCAGGAGCTTTGGTTTGATCTCCAGATCCTCATCCATGGGCTTTAGCTTTGCTACCATATTGCTCATCCTAAGTATGTGCTCTCTTATTCCATGACTACCACCTATGTAGCGTTCTGTCACCAGTTACTCTAACACCTGGGTGGCATATATCTTTGAAGAGCCAGTGAACTGACTCTTTATCTTTGAAAGCAACTCCCCTGTGGAAGTGCACTCTGCAATGGAGCCTACAATGGTGCTCTCAATTGTATTCTTTATAAATGCCATGCATCTTTTGTTTGCATTGACCCACTTTTGGTTTTCTATGATGTATGACATCTCCAAGGGAGCATAATCTCCCCTCTTTTTAGCCCATGCAGCATCATCATCAGTGGCCTCTCTTACTGGCTCTGTAGGTCTGACCGGCTGTGGTTCATCCAGAACCCAGTCCAGATCAGCACAGCCAAATGCCAGTTCAACTTTCTTCCTCCACTCAGTGTGATTGTCACCTCTAAGTGTCGGAACATCTTTTAGGCAACTCATCAAGTGAAAGCCTCCTGAAATCACAATTTAAGTGACATCAGTATAACAATCATATGCATTAATCTAACGTTGGTCAAATTAAACATACAATTGTCTACGCAATTAAATCTATATTACCGTTGGGCAAAATATTAGAAATAAATGCACCTTTAAATTTAAATAATAAAACATGATCATGTTATTAATAACGTTGGTCATAAAAATAACATAATCCTATTCATTCTAATAATCACTTTAACATGCTCTTAAAAACATAATTCTATCTAAACTTTTATTTACTTTGTAAAAGAGCACTATTAATTATTTACACAGCGGAAAAACAGGAATAAAAAATCATGAACTTTTTAAGCTTTACAGAAACTTTTCTTTGACTGGATAAAAAATCAAGAACTTTATTATTTTATTTACAAAAATTCATGAAAAAAAAATTCTGAAAATTTTCTATTTTAATTTTCAGAAACTTTTCTGTTTACTTTACTATTTTCTAAACAAAAAAATTTCGTTAGAAAAATTTGCACAGAAAACACCATGCCGACCTGCCCTCTTGCCCGGCCCATGGCCTGCTCGCGCGTTGTGCGCACCTGTCCTGGCCAAAGACGGCCCAGCCTCTCAAGGCATGTTCGGCTCGCGCGCGCGGCTGCCGGCCCAGCAGCTCAGCTGACCAGTGCTTTCGGCCTAAAAGGCCCAACTGTGCAGCGGCGGCTTAGGTTTTCAATCTCAGCCGACCGCTGAGATCCAACGGCCACCCGCGGATCTAGCCCGAACAAAAACGGGTTCACAGCGCCAGCGGGGGGAAACCCTAGTTCATTCGCCCCTAGCCCCCGCGCCTCTCCCTGCATCTCGCTCCGTCGTGGCAGATCTCCAGCAGCGGCCCCGTCGCGCCGGCGGCAAGCCGGCGACGGCGTCAGACGCCTCCGCGCCGCGCGAGATTCCTTTTTCCCCTTCCCGTTTCCATTCCACCGCTATCTCCTGCGACGAAGCAAGAGAGAGAGGGGCGACCAGGGCCCTCCTCTACTAGCTAGAGTGGTGGCGGGTTCGGGCTGTGCCGGCGATGAGGTCATCAGCCACCGCGCCACGAGCCCTTCCCCTTTCTTTGAACTATGTTCCACCGCTCGCTCCCCTTTGTGAATCGAAATCGGCAATGACGGCGGAGCTACAAGAGGCGGTGCCATTACGATCCTCCTCGCCGGTCGCGCATCCGCCCTTGTGGTGAGTGCGCCACCGTCGAGGGATTTGGTCACGGTGTGCTTTGCCCCTCGCGGGGTGGTTCTTCGTCCCCGCACCTCGGCTTGCCGATGCATGTGGGGATCGAGAGGAACTGGAGCGGCCATGACGGTGGCGCTCTTTGCCGGCGGCCCAAGGCCTTCTCCGGTGTACTTTTGTTTTCTTTACTCTGCCCTGGCAGGGTTCTTTGGGGAGGGTAACTTTTTCCTTTGTGATCTATTTCAACCAAAAAATCCTATACCCAACCTGTCTGATACCATTGATAGATCACTGGATCGGTTAGGGTTAGGAATTCACGGTGAACCTACCTTCCGCCTGTCCAGACAAGCTCGATCCAGCGCCGGCCATGGTGATGTGGCGGCGGCGATGTGGACAGAGAGATGGCGAGGAGGTGGTGCTTCCCGTGAGCACCGCACTAACCCTAGATCGGTAGGGCGTGTAGGTGGGGTTTGTGGCGACGATGAACTTCGTCAGTCGTGACCCAACCCCCACCTCTGTTAATATAGCGCGGGCCACAGGGGCCCACCAACCATAATGGGTTAGGCGCCCCCGATCAGGACGCATTGACCAAGGGCCTGGCAGGCCATTGGGCCTGCACAGAGGAGATCAACCTAACAGCCCAATCACATGGCCTTATCTCCTTCTAGCTTTCTTTCCAACTGCTCGTTTGTTTCTTCTTTGTCTTCTTCTCTTCCCACCTTGTAGATCCCGCCTCGCCGGCGTTCTCCCGAGCTGTCGTTCCCTCGTGGCACCATCAGCTACCCTTCTCTGCTTTTTG
This sequence comes from Triticum aestivum, assembly GCF_018294505.1. NCBI lineage: Eukaryota > Viridiplantae > Streptophyta > Magnoliopsida > Poales > Poaceae > Triticum > Triticum aestivum. Next base: position 47,370,267 of record NC_057803.1, read on the forward strand.
GTGCGACAGGGGCTCCCTGGGAAGGTGCTGGGACCTCACTGTGCCGACGACCTCCATGGATGACCACGACGATGGCTGCACACACAGTGAGCAGACGACGGTGCTGGAACCAGCATAGTTTTTTTTGCTTCCTTTTCTTCCTTATTCCTTCTCCCTCTCTTCCCTTTCCTCCTCCTCGCTTCCCTTTTTGCTGCAACCGGCGACAGGCCAAACGCGGGGAAGACCGAGGTGCCCATGCTACAACCATGGCCACGGGGAGGAGCTGCAACCGTGGTACTGGGAGAGTTGCAAACGGCGTTTTCCTGTGCTACAACCATAGACACAAAAAGCTACATCCAGTAGATAAAAAAGCTTCAACCAGACAATGAAATACAAGAAAAGTTACAACCATTTGACAAAAAGCTTCAACCCGCAGATGAAAAAGCTTCAACTAGAGATTGAGATATCCTCGTCGACGACGGCCATGGCGTCTCTCTGTGTTTTTGCTGCAACCGCAGAGTAAAAAGCTACAACCCTTTGTGAAAAAAGCTTTAACCTTAGGTGAAAAAAGCTTTAATTGGCACGGTGGAAAGCTTCAATCTGCGAGAAAAGCTTCAACGGGCATAGAAAAAGCTTCAACCGATGAGATAAAAATCTTCAACCTGACTAGCCAATGGTGGCGAGCAGCGACGTTGAGAGCTGCGTCGGCGACATGACAGTGCAGCGACGATGGCAGCTACTAGGTGTTGCAATGACAGGGGGTCCCGGTGTGCCTCAAGACGGTGGCATTTTTTGCTACGAGGGGCGACGGGCTTTCTGCTAGACCGGGGGGCGAGTACGGATGCTGCAACAGTGACAGGGACGGTGACCAGCGGCAACGGGGACGGGGAGCGCATCCAGCAGCGTGGCACTAGGGGGGAGGAGGTCCAGGTGAGGGGGCTAGTCGCCGACGGCGGGAGCGGCTAGGGTGGGGCGTGGTGAAGAAGAAGAAGAAGAGGAAGAAGAAGTCAACGCAGGGGGAGGGGCGCGAGGAATAGATCTGACGGCTCGAGCTCACGGATCGGACGACTCAGGTGCGACCGGCTGAACTGTTTTAGCCGGCGCGCCAGCTGTCGTGGTTCTAAGACTGACAGTAGAATGGGGGTAGGTATGAGGAGGCAAGATCCTAGCTATGGAGTAGTTGTACACATGAATTTACAAGTTCAGGCCCTTCTCGGAGGAAGTAACAGCCCTACGTCTCGATGCCCTGAGGTGGTCGACTGGATTATATGCGTGTGTGTGTTTACAAAAGATGGCGAACCCATGTCCTGGAGGAGGGGGTGGCTTATATAGAGTGCGCCAGGACCCCAGCTCCCCTCTGTTATGCAGGGTTCGATGTAGATAAAGGTGGAGCGTTACAGGTAACATCCGTATTAAAGTGCTATAAATGGTAGTTAAGGCTATGAGTAAACGCCCGACCATTGCTATGTAGAGTGGCTTCAGATCTTCTTTTTGTCGAGTGACTTATGTGCCGGTCGAGTGACATTGATTCTTCCGAGTGGAATGTCTCTGGTCGAGTGGATGATGGTACCCTTTGAGTGCTGCTGGCTTTAGGGTGAAGTCCTTGGGGAGGTAGTCTAGGTCAGGCCTATGACCCTACCCTAGGTACATAGCTTCATCATTAGCCCCCGAATGGTTCGGGGCTTGAGTGGAGAAGGAGTTGAGAATTTCTCCGATTCAATTTTTGTGCTCCGGTAGTGACTTATCGTGACCAAGCGAACAACCATAAGGATATCAACTCCTTTCCAGTCGCCTTGATCCATTCTTGAATCTGTCGACTGGACTTTACTGTGATGTCTTGAGTGCTGGTATGGAGAAGATATTCCATCTGACAGATTGCCCTGCTGCGCGCGGATGTCGTGGGATTTGGATTTTGTGGAAGCGCGTGGGACGGGGGAGGCCGCAGTAATCGGAAGGGATTAGGTGCAGCCGCCTCGATCACTACGCCACCTTTTTCGCTACGTACCTCGTGCGCGACTGCTGCGGGATTTGATTGGGTCGTCCGGACCCACAGGTCAGCCACTCGGAAGCGGCCCTATATAAGGCGTCGGGCCGGGGTTTTCTTTAAACAGTGCGTCTTCATTCTTCTCTTTCCCTCTCAGTTTTCTCCGCTGCATCTGCTCCTGCTCCAGCGCCGCCGCCTCGTTCGAGCTCTGCTCTCCACGATGGGGAAAGAGAAGACGGTGGCATTGGAGCACGCGAAGAAGGAGACAACGAAGGCGAAGGGGAAGAAGTCTGGCCGGGGCGGATCTTCTTCGAGGGTCGGCCTGCCGCCGGGCTAGATCCAGGGCGACTGGATCCGCTCGACGATCCGTCAGGACGACATCGACGACCTGGTCGAGGGGGAACAGATACCCCATGAATCGGCGCGACTCCTGGGGGATGAGACCGAGCCGCAGCCACAGGAGGGTGAGCATGTTCTCCTCGCTACTCACGTCCACCACGGGTTCTCCTTGCCTCCCCACCCTTTCTTTCGAGGTTTTTTGAACTTCTTCGGTGCGCAACTTCACCACTTTACTCCTAATACCATCGTGTACCTCGTTGATTTTGTGTCCATGTGTGAGAGCTTCCTGGGCTGTCTGCCACACTGGGGGCTCTTCAAGCACATATTCACATGCCATTCTCAGTTGGTCAAGAAGGCCAACCCGAGTGATGAGAGGACGCAAGTGATTCAGATGTGCGGGGGTCTTGGGATTCAGATGAGGAGTAAAAGTACTTTCCCATCCATGATCCTTCCTGAGTCGGTCCGAGGGTGGCACTCGACCTGGTTCTACTGCAAGGACCAGCCGACTCCCGGTCAGTCGACTGGACTTCCACCCTTTTCCATGGCCCAAGTGGAGAAGCCCTCTGCCTTGAAAGTGATCCCAGAGGATAAGGCGCAAGTGAAAGTGCTGGTTGAGCGAGTAGTTTAGCTTGTCCATGACGGGGTAACCGGTATGGATCTGTTGGAGGTCTTCCTCAGGCGACGCATCCAACCCCTTCAAGCTCGTGACCATCCGATGTGGATGTATTCGGGCACCGACGACACCACTCGGATCCATCCAGAGGAAGTCGACGATGCCATGTTGGAAGGGTGGCCGAAGAGCATCACTAGCAACAAGGACAACCCCAGGGGATCTCGGAGGATTCCTCCGCTCAACAACCCGTATGAAACTGACAAGGTATGACTCCGAGTGGTCGAGTGCCTTCTTGATTTATCAATTAGCTGTTTGTTGTTATCCGACTGTCTCCTATCTTGGTTGTTGTCTTCTAGGCCCTGACTGAGATGTACTCGATGCCCAACGGAGAGCAGGAGCAGGACCCAGAGGGGAAGGCGAGTGGAGGTGAAAGCGGCGAGTGGCACTCTGACCACGAAGAGGACGAGGACAGCGACGACCCAAGTGAAGAAGAAGAAGAAGAGGTCGACTCTCCTCCTCGTAGGGAAAAACGATCCAAGCTTTCTCACAATCCCGCAAGTGCCCACGGCAAAGCGGCCGTGCAAACTGGGCAGTCATCGAAGCGCCCTCGAACGTCTTCTCCGGTGCCGACTGAAAAGGCGTCGAAGCAACCGAAAGCTACGCCGTCCAAACCGCCAAAGGCCTTGCGAAGATCAAAGTGGTCATCCCCATTACTTCCGGGTATTAGTTGGACTTGATTTCTTGTTTTAGTACGAGTCTGGATTTGAGTCGACTTATTTCGCCAAACATGACCGACTAAATTCTGAAATTTGTAGTGTTGCTACTTCTGGGACTTCCACCCGCCAGTATGAAGATGAGGACATGGAAGATGCGGTCACCTCCAACCCAGGTACAATCCTCGTGATCTTGTTCTCACCTGTATAGTTGGTTGAATTCTGGTGACTCATTTAGGGTCGACTGATTTCTTTGCAGCCCCTCCCAATGTCACCGAGCTTCCGGATGATGAAGAGGACGTGCCGCTGAGGCCCAGGAAGAAGAAGGCAACAGCTAGCAAGACATCCCAGTCGGAGCCGACGATGGAGCGAGTAGTTCAACGGCCCGAAGATGTGAGTAAGGTTTCTGTAACCTTTGCTGACCCAGTGTCGAGTGTGCGTCTCGCATCGTCGACTGTTCTAGAGCTTGCTTCAACCATCCAACCTCATGCCTCGGATCTCCAAGCCGCTGCATCTGGACCGTCCATCCCCTTCTTTGCTACCTATCATGTTCCAAAAAGCCAGTCGGACGCCGCTGTAGAGGCTATTCGTTAGGCTGGCATAATGATGGAGCGGGTGAAGGCGGTGCACGAAAGCAGTCAGGCTGCTTATGATGCCAGAGCAGCTCTTCGAGCCAATGTCTAGGTAAATCAACTTCCGACTAAATTTTCTCTTTTAGGATACGTAATCCGAATGTTTTCCTTCGCACAATCTTTCATTGTCTTGCACTTCGAGATTGCACACCCACTGGGTAGACCGGCGGAGTGGAATCCTAACCAGTGGGGGCACGCTTAGTGCACCCACTGGGTGTAGTCCCCGAGACCGCGGTTGACTGCTGGCAGTCGGTTGGGGTCTAAGCACTTCTTTCTCTTTCTTTTTTTAACTTGGCCTGGGCGGACCGACCGAGTGGAATCCTAACCATTGGGAGCACGCTTAGTGCACCCACTAGGTGTAGTCCCCGAGACCGCAGTCGACTACTGGCAGTCGGTTGGGGTCTGAGTAGTCTTGAAGTTTTATTAATTCGGAAATAAATAATCTTTGATCTTGTCGATTGATATCTCTTTTTCTCACTGTAGAAATCTTGTACTCTTATCTCCAAGTTTGCCGAATTTAGGAAAAGCAAAGGCAACTCAACCTTGACTTGGAGTTGGCTCATCAGAACTTGAAGAAGGCTCAAGATGAAGTCGCTGGTACGGAAGGTAACAGCCTGTCGACTGCTTATCTTGACCATCCCTCAAGTTATCTCTTCATTCTTCTATTTGATCTAAATGTGTATTTTGTAGAGAAAATGAGGTTGGCCCTGGAGAAGAAGGATCTGGACCTTGCAGCTACGCAGAAGGAGGCTCAGGAGAAGACTGCCCTTGCTAACCAGAAACTGGCTTCGGTCGGAGCACTGGAGGAAGAAATCAACAAGCTGAAGTCGTCTCTCACTGAATCCAATCGAGAGGCGACTCGTTTGTAGAAATATAAAGTGGCTCTGACCGACCAGCTGGAGAGCATGACTCGCAGGAGGAATGATTTGGAGGCTTATCTGAAAGCTCTTGCCAAAAAAATCTTTCTTATGCTCGAAGGTACCTCTTTTTTACTCGACTGTTTTACTGTTTGCAAGTTGGACCCGACCAGTCGACTCATTAACTCTTTGACTCTGTAGACTTCTGCCAAAACTTTGAAGAGGAGACTGGACGGGTCGAGACAGGCTTGGACCCTATCCTTTCTCCAGTCGGTGACGAGGCTGCCATGAATGTGCTTCGACTAGAATCTCGTGTCGCCAGTGTTACAAGTTATCTTACCCGTTTGAAGGTTGTAGTTTCACGTATCGACTCATCGCTCTGGCCAAGGGCAACGCTTCAGAATGATCTCGAGTCTCTGATGGCTCGACTCAACGAGATGCCTGGTCGAGTGCAGGAATGGAAGAAGTCCTCTTCCCGATGTGGCGCCGATGTGGCTCTGTCACTGGTCAGAGTCCACCACCGAGAAGCTCGAGAGGAGAAGTTGGCGGCGATCAAGGTTGCTAACACAAAAGGCACGACTTCCAATCCTTCATGGAGACTTTTATTGCTGCTGCCACTCGGATCACTGATGGGATTGATTTGGATGAGTTCGTCGAGCCTGCAAGTCCTCCTCCTGCCGAGTGAACAAACTTGATACTTAAACTTCCTTTAAATTTGCCTCGGAATGTCGAGTGGTTTTTGTAATCGTTAAACTGCTTCAAGCCTGACGTCCGAGTACTTTTATCTTCGTTCTGAAAGTCTTGAGATTCTATCTGATCTTGGTTTATCTTCTGCATGTGCTTGCGTTTTCCTTCGAGTGGAACTTAATCTTCACTCAGAATATTTTTTGAGATGCAACTTTGAGGGAGATATCACAGTCGACCTGCACCTTGTCGTCCTTGCGGATAGGGATGGAACGGACATTGTACTTGTGGCGCAGCTCCGTGGAGAGGATTGCAGTCGACCTGCACCTCGTCGTCCTTGTGGATAGGGATGGAGCGGACATTGTACTTGTGGCGCAGCTCCATGGAGAGGATTGCAGTCGACCTGCACCTCGTCGTCCTTGCGGATAGGGATGGAGCAAATTGTACTTGTGGCGCAGCTCCGTGGAGAGGATTGCAGTCGACCTGCACCTCATCGTCCTTGCGGATAGGGATAGTTTTTTAACTTAGGCGAGTACTAGACTGCAGCTAAGCCCCCGGGCATGAGTTTGCTCATCACTCGGTAGAATTTTTGAAACTTAGGCGAGCACTGGGCTGCAGCTAAGCCCCCGAGTGTGAGGTTTGCTCATCACTCGATAGGATTTTTGAAACTTAGGCGAGCACTGGACTGCAGCTAAGCCCCCGAGTGAGAGACTTGCTCATCACTTGGTAGGATTTTTGAAACTTAGGCGAGCATTGGGCTGCAGCTAAGCCCCCGAGTGTGAGGTTTGCTCATCACTCGGTAGGATTTTTGGAACTTAGGTGAGCACTGGGTTGCAGCTAAGCCCCCGAGCGTGAGGTTTTCTCATCGCTCGGTAGGATTTTTGAAACTTAGGCGAGCATTGGGCTGCACCTAAGCCCCCGAGTGTGAGGTTTGCTCATCGCTCGGTAGGATTTTTGAAACTTAGGCGAGCATTGGGCTGCAGCTAAGCCCCCGAGTGTGAGGTTTGCTCATCGCTCGGTAGGATTTTTGAAACTTAGGCGAGCATTGGGCTGCAGCTAAGCCCCCGAGTGTGAGGTTTGCTCATCACTCGGTAGGATTTTGAAACTTAGGCGAGCATTGGGCTGCAGCTAAGCCCCCGAGTGTGAGGTTTGCTCATCACTTGGTAGGATTTTTGAAACTTAGGCGAGCATTGGCTGCAGCTAAGTCCCCGAGTGTGAGGTTTGCTCATCACTTGGTAGGATTTTTGAAACTTAGGCGAGCATTGGCTGCTGCTAAGCCCCCGAGTGTGAGGTTTGCTCATCACTCAGTAGGATTTTTGAAACTTAGGCGAGAACTGGGCTGCAGCTAAGCTCCCGAGTGTGAGGTTTGCTCGTCACTCAGTAGGATTTTTTCAACTTAGGCGAGTATTGGACTGCAGCTAAGCCCCTGAGTGAGAGACTTGCTCATCACTCAGTAGGATTTTTTCAACTTAGGCGAGTACTGGACTGCAGCTAAGCCCCCGAGCGAGAGACTTGCTCATCACTCGGTAGGATTTTTTCAACTTAGGCGAAACAGATTCGCAGCTAAGCCACCCACTGGGGGATTTCAGAAACAAACGTAAGCAATCGACAATCATTTTCAGAAGACTGTAAAAACTCTTGTCTTTGATAAACAAACTACAAAGGTGCTTCTTATTACATCTCAATAGACTGAGTGTTTAAGTATAAAAGGGGCGGAGCAGCTCCGCATTCCAAGCGCGCGGCTCGTCTTTCTTGTGCTCGACGTCCTAGAGGTGGTACGCTCCATTGTGGAGCACTCCAATGACAACGAAGGGGCCTTCCCAAGAGGGAGCAAGCTTGTGTGGTTTCTGCTGATCCACTCGAAGAACCAAGTCTCCCTCTTGAAATGCTCGACCCCTCACGTTTCTGGCATGGAATCAACGCAGGTCTTGCTGATAGATGGTTGATCGTATCAAGGCCATCTCTCTTTCTTCTTCCAAGAGATCAACTGCATCTTGTCGTGCTTGTTCTGCTTCTTCCTCTGAGAAAAGCTCGACTCGGGGCACATTGTGGAGCAAGGCACTCGGAAGTACATCTTCGGCTCCATAAACTAAGAAAAATGGGGTTCTGCCAGTCGACCGATTGGGAGTTGTCCTCAATCCCCACAATACTGATGGAAGTTCGTCGACCCAGGCTCCTGCTACGTGTTTGAGGTCACGCATCAGTCGGGTTTCAGTCCTTTGAGAATCAATCCATTTGCTCTTTCAGCTTGTCCATTCGACTGGGGATGGGCGATTGAGGCATAGTCGACTCGAGTACCTTGTGAAGCACAAAAAGTTCTGAACTCATCAGAGTCGAAGTTTGATATGTTGTCAGTGATGATGCTATGTGGAACACCATATCTGAATGTTATCTCTCTGATGAAGCTATCAACAGTGATGGCATCAAGGTTCTTGATAGGCTTGGCCTCAATCCACTTGGTGAACTTGTCGACTGCTACAAGCACATGAGTGAATCCACTCCTACCAGTCCTCAGAGGTCCAACCATGTCTAATCCCCAAATAGCAAAGGGCCAGACGAGTGGAATGGTCTTCAGGGCCGACGCAGGCTTGTGAGACATGTTGGAGTAAAACTGGCAACCTTCACATTTGTCGACTATTTCTTGTGCCATCTCATTTGCCCGTGGCCAGTAAAATCCCGCTCGGTATGCTTTGGCCACAATGGTCCGAGAGGACGCATGATGACCACAGGTCCCCGAGTGGATGTCATTGAGGATCACTCGACCTTCTTCAGGCGTTATGCATTTCTGGCAAACTCCAGTCACACTTTCTCTGAACAACTGTCCTCTTATCACAGTAAAGGCTTTAGATCGACGGACGATCTGTCGAGCCTCTTCTTCATCTTCTGGGAGTTCCCTTCTAAGAATGTATGCGATATATGGTACTGTCCAATCGGGGGTGATGACCAAAACCTCCATAATCAAATCGACTATGGCTGGAATCTCGATTTCAGTCGGATCGGTGGCACTCTTCGGCTGTGGGGGCTCTTCAGTGAAGGGATCTTCTTGAACTGAAGGTGTATGAATGTGCTCCAAGAACACATTGCTGGGGATGGCTTCTCTCTTGGAGCCTATCTTTGCCAGATCATCGGCCGCTTGATTTTTCAGTCGAGGGATGTGATGGAGCTCCAATCCCTCGAATCTCTTTTCTAGCTTTCTCACTGCATTGCAATAACCAGTCATAGCTGGGCTTCTGACATCCCACTCCTTCATTACTTGATTGACCACCAAATCTGAGTCGCCATAGACCATGAGGCGACAGACGCCGAGTGAAATGGCCATACGCAACCCGTACAGAAGTGCCTCATATTTGGCTTCATTGTTGGAGGAGTCAAAGTGAATCTGGAGAACATAGCTGAGTTTGTCACCGCGGGGGGATACCAACACCACCCCAGCACCGGAACCATTCAGCATCTTGGACCCATCGAAGAACATGGTCCAATGCTCCGAGTGGATTTGGGTCGGAAGTTGTTGTTCGATCCACTCGGCGAGGAAATCAGCTATTGCTTGGGACTTGATGGCCTTCTTTGCTTCAAACTTGATGTCCAGGGGAAGGAGTTCAATCGCCCACTTTGCCACTCGACCAGTTGCGTCTCTGTTGTTCAGAATCTCTGATAATGGAGCGTCGCTGACGACTGTAATGGAATGATCAGAGAAGTAGTGTGCAACTTTCTTCGTGGTCATGTAAATCCCATAAACAAGCTTCTGATAATGTGGATATCTTTGCTTCGACGGAGTCAGAACTTCAGAAACATAATATACTGGGCGCTGAACTTTATAGGCTTTTCCTTCTTCCTCCCGCTCGACCGTGAGTACTGTACTGACAACTTGTCCAGTGGCTGCAATATAAAGCAGTAAAGGCTCTTTGCTGATTGGTGCAGCAAGCACCGGCTGGGTGGAAAGCAGGGCTTTGAGCTCTGCAAACGCTGCGTCAGCTTCGGGAGTCCACTCGAACTTATCAGACTTCTTCATCAGTCGGTAAAGAGGCAATGCCTTTTCACCAAGGCGAGAAATGAATCGACTCAAGGCGGCCAAACAACCAGTAAGCTTCTGGATATCGTGCACATGCACAGGGTGTTTCATCCGAAGTATAGCACCAACTTTCTTTGGGTTAGCGTCGATCCCTCATTCGGAAATGAGGAAACCGAGTAACTTTCCACCAGGAACTCCGAATGTGCACTTTGATGGATTAAGCTTGATATCATATCTTTTGAGATTGGCAAAGGTTTCAGCAAGGTCAGTCGACAGGTCAGAACCTTTACGTGACTTGACCACAATGTCATCCATGTATGCTTCCATATTCCGACTGATTTGAGTGAGCAGACACTTCTAGATCATCCTCATGAATGTGGCCCTGGCGTTCTTCAAGCCGAATGGCATAGTGACATAACAGAAGCATCCGAATGGAGTGATGAAAGCCGTTTTTATCTCATCGGGACCATACAGTCGGATCTGATGGTACCCGGAATATGCGTCCAAAAAGGACAAACGCTCACACCCCGCAGTTGAGTCGACGATTTGGTCGATGCGGGGGAGAGGAAAATGATCTTTCGGGTAGGACCGATTGATATGCTTGAAGTCAATGCACATGCGAAGTGAGTCGTCCTTCTTAGGGACCATGACAACATTGGCGAGCCACTCGGAGTGGTAGATTTCATGGATGAACTCAGCTGCCAGGAGCTGAGCCACTTCCTCGCCGATTGCCTTTCTCTTCTGGACGGCGGACCGTCAGAGATGTTCCTTGACTGGTTTTACTTTCGGGTCGACTCGCAAACGATACTCAGCCAGTCCCCTGGGCACACCTGGCATGTCAGAAGGTTTCCATGCAAAGATGTCCCAGTTCTCACGGAGGAACTGGATGAGCATTTCTTCCTATTTGCTGTCGAATGTTGTTGAGATATGGGTCGGAGCGGCATTGGAATCGGTCGGGTGAATATGAATCGGCTTCGTTTCACCGGACGACTAAAATGCAGAATCTGTGGCAGGCTTCTTGGCTCGCAGCAAATCACTCGGATCTGCATTCTTCTGATACTCTTGCAGTTCTACTACTGCCATCTGTGCATCGGCAATTTTGATCCCTTTTGGAAGCACTCTTCCGCCTTCTGCGATTGCCTATGACAGTGATTACTCCTTTAGGACCAGGCATCTTCAATTTGAGATACACGTAACATGGTTGAGCCATAAAACGTGCATAAGCGGGCCTACCCAGAATAGCATGGTAAGCACTCTTGAAATCCACTACCTCAAATGTCAACTTTTCCTTGCGGTAATTCTTGGAATCACCGAAAACCACATCAAGGGCGATCTGGCCGAATGACTGAGCTTTCTTGCCAGGAATAACGCCATGGAAACTCATGTTGCTTTCACTAAGCTTGGACATCGGAATGCCCATTCCCTTCAAGGTTTCAGCATAAAGGATGTTCAGGCCACTGCCACCATCCATCAGCACTTTAGTCAGTCGAGTGCCTTCAACTACTGGGTCGACCACCAGTGCTTGCCTCCCAGGGGTGGCTATATGAGCTGGATGGTCTGACTGGTCGAATGTGATGGCAGTCTGGGACCACTTCAGATAACTGGGTGTTGCAGGAGCAACCATGTTTACTTCCCTGTTAATAACTTTCAACCGACTTTTGCTTTCAACATCAGCAAAAATCGTCAGTGTAGAATTGACATTGGGAAAACCATCATCATCTTCTTCCCTATCCTCACCTCCGTCCGACTCCTTTTCCTTCTCCCTGGGTTGTTTCTCTCAGAACTGCTGGATAAGGAAACGACATTGTCGAGTGGTGTGTTTAGGGTAAATGATGTTCCCCTCTTCGTATTTTTTGGTATGAATATGGCATGGTAAATCCAACACATCATTCCCATCTTTATCCTTAACTTTTTTGGGAGTCCAGGCCCCCTTGGGCTTTCCTTTGAACTTTCCTTGGGCAACAGCTAAAGCTTCACCAGGAGCAGCTGGTTCAGCCTTTCGCTTCTGTTTCCGATTGGAATTCCCTCCTCCGGTTTCTTGGGCGACTGTTTTGTGCTTGCCACTCCAGAGTCGGTCTTCCTCTTCACCATTGGCATATTTTGTGGCAATCTCCATCATCCGAGTCAGAGTCATATCTCCTGTCCGACCGAATTTCAGATTCAACTCCCGATACTTAACGCCTTCCTTGAAGGCACAAATTACTTGGTGATCTGATACATTCTCCACTGTATGGTGCAACGTGATCCATCTTTGGATATAATCCCTCAAGGTTTTGTTCGGTTTCTGGACACAACACTGCAATTCTGTCAACCCTGCCGGCCTTTTGCAAGTGCCTTCAAAGGTCCTAACAAACACTCGAGCAAGTTCCTCCCAACTATATATACTGCTAGGAGCCAACTGATTCAACCACGCTCTGGCTGAGCCCTCCAACATCAAGGGGAGGTGCTTCATAGCCACATCATCATTGCCGCCACCAATCTGCACAGCCACTCGTAGTCCTCAAGCCAAGTGTCTGGCTTGGACTCGTCGGTGAACTTGCTGACTCCAGTCGCCAACCTGAAGTTGGGAGGAATCACTGCTGCTTTGATGGCTCTGCTGAAACACTCGGGTCCTGAAACATGCACCCTGCTTCCAGTCGGATGATCTCTATCATGGCCTTCTCTGTTAGCCTTGTTCCTATCAACCAGACCTTGAACGAGGATAGATCTTGCATCAAAGCCTGGCTCTCTGGGGTCGACTGGAATTCTCGTTCGCCGCTGTGGGAGCGCCTGTCATCTTGCCACCGAGGCACGTATGACCCACTCCTCGGAGGAGGCGTGGGCACTCGATGACGGTCATCGTGGTCGAATCGATGATCATACTGTGAACTGTTCTTGTACTGATCTTGCTGGTGCCCACGTTCCTCACGCCGCGGAGGCGATCTTGGGCTTTGAGCAGATTGGACAGTATCTGCCACCACAGATCTGCTATGAATCCTATTCCGCGACTGAGATACTGTTGTATTCTGCTCTCCCGCTGCCCGGAGCAAAGCCCGGATCTGCATCAAACCTCGGCCAGCTTCTGACTGGGAAGGTTGAATTGACTCTGCTATTCGAGCTGCAACTGTGAGATTCTGGATATGAGTTCGGTATACCTGAGTCGGAGGCGGAAAAAGTTGTCGTCGACTGGATTCAGGAATCCGCTGCCGGGCACGCTCGTCGAGGGCGCACTGGAGGTTCTCCAGTCGAGTGCGCTCAGCCAAATTGGCCAGGCGCGCCTCCTCCAAGGCCTGGGCCTCGAGGGTTTCTCCAACGATAGGAGTGTGAAGCGCATCCACGTTACGGCGGCGAAGCTCTTCCCTCCGCTGCGAAGCGAGGGGTTCGGGGCGGTACTCCTCTTGGGCATGTGATGGGTCGCCGACGCCATCGCCACCGTCTTCACGGGTGAAGCCAGGAGGACTGCGTGGTCCATTGACCATCAAAACTTCCGCCGCGGGGTCGCTGCTGTCGCACTTGGATGCAGTCTCAACGGAGCCAGTCGACAGATCGAACATGCCGTAGAGAGTTTCATCAGGCTCGATCGCCGCGATTTGTGGGGTGGCCGATTGGCGGGCCACCGCATGCCTCACCCACCGCTGAAGCCGCGATCGACTGGATCGCTGGCGCCGGCGAGCAACGAAAAGTGAGGTCGCCATAGGAGCCGACTGATACTGAGTCGACGGCTGTCGAAGAAGGACGCCGCGGACGCATGCGCGGAAGTGCGTCGCCCCGCGGACGGGGAGCGCCTCGACGTCGAGTGGAGCCAAGCGGAGTCGTCGGCGATGAAGCTAAGCGCGCCGAGACGGATCTCGCGGCCTTCAGCCAATCCTCCGCCGGAAACCATGATGACGGGAATAAAAAAATCGCAACTTCTCCAACAAACTGCTAAGACACCTGCCCCATGGTGGGCGCCAACTGTCGTGGTTCTAAGACTGACAATAGAATGGGGGTAGGTATGAGGAGGCAAGATCCTAGCTATGGAGTAGTTGTACACATAAGTTTACGAGTTCAGGCCCTTCTCGGAGGAAGTAACAGCCCTACATCTCGATGCCCTGAGGCGGTCGACTGGATTATATGCGTGTGTGTGTGTGTTTACAAAAGATGCGAACCCCTGTCCTGGAGGAGGGGGTGGCTTATATAGAGTGCGCCAGGACCCCAGCTCCCCTCCGTTATGCGGGGTTCAATGTACATAAAGGTGGAGCGTTATAGGTAACGTTCATATTAAAGTACTATAAATGGTAGTTAAGGCTATGAGTAAACGCCCGACTGTAGCTGTGTAGAGTGGCTTCAGATCTTCTGTTTGTCGAGTGACTTCTGTGTCGGTCGAGTGACATTGATTCTTCCGAGTGGAATGTCTCTGGTCGAGTGGATGATGGTACCCTTTGAATGCTGCTGGCTTTAGGGTGAAGTCCTTGGGGAGGTAGTCTAGGTCAGGCCTATGATCCTACCCTAGGTACATAGCTTCATCACCGGCGCCTATCACTGGCCTATGATTATTTGACTCTCTCACATGTGCACTTCCATCTGAGTATATATACCCACTTCTATCATCGGTGAGAATGATTAGACAGACTTAAAAATAAGTTGAATAAAAGAGGAATTATGCCTAAATTAATGGTAGAGGTGATGCTTGAATCTGGGCTGGCTAGACCACCACAACCGTCTTAAATCCCGCGCATTATCTAGAGATTGCGAAAAAATGGTGTACAATGGATTGTCTCTTAATCTTGTCATACTTATTCTTAAAAATGTACTTATTTTAAAATATGATGGGAGATTTGCTTCTAAGAGATTATCTTTTAACTAAGAGAAGAAAAAAATCTTGTGATTTCTCTTTACCCCATCTTAACATTTACTTATTTTACGTGTCACTGCTAAGATAGCATCATTGTAGATGCCCCAAGATCATCTACAACCAGGCCCTTATCTGTCACAAACGTTCGGGCGGCCTGTGCGATCATTGACTAGATAGAAAAGCGCCACCCAGCCAGACCATGCATAGTCAGCCCAAACGTCTGGGCTGGCCGGCACCCCCATGCCCATCCCATATCTGGGCTGGATATGGAGCGGACCGGATGCCACCGCCACATTAGACCAGCCCACGCTGGCTCGAAGAGGGAATCGAACCCTCAACACCGTGGTCCGTAGCCACATGCTCTACCGAATCTCTTCCAGGGGTACCCCTTCATTTCAGGTCTACAAGATGAGAACGCGCCTTTGCCTCACGTTGTCCCCATCTTGTCCTCATAAATATCCTACCCAGAAGGTAAATCCTAGTCAAACACCCACTCTCTCAACCACTCCACTCCACTATCCGTCTCCCCTTCCTCCCTCTCTCCTCCACCATGGCCCACAATAGATCCGACAGCGAATCCGATGAGATCGACTGGGCGGTGCTTGCCAGGGAGGACTACAGCTCATCCTCGTCGGACTACAAGGAACTCACGATCCACATTGCTCTCCGCCACTCGCAGATGGACAGGGGCAGGAGCTCCTCCTTAACGACATCCTTGACGCCCTGAAGGGGCAACTACAGCATCGCGTCGGCCCACGCCTTCCCCTATCAGGCGGCAAGGCGATCATTTGGGCCCGGCATTGGCAGCCCCTGCTACTCTTGGGCAGCGCAGGGTGCTTGTGCTCGCACCTTCGAGGATGCGGTCGTGGCTACCGATTGTGAAGTCCCTCATGTTGCATGCATTTGTATAGACTTGGGGGCGGATATTTGAGGACGACAATTGCGGAAGAGAAAATACGGGGTGCCTGTGCACTGCCCGCAAATGTGTTCGCGGATGTATAGGCCCTAAATTAGGCAATCGTGCTTGCACTAGGTATTTACTTTGGTAAATGTTTCTGTATTACTGATCAGGCGAGTCTTAGGCCCGTCGCGTCATGTTTGATCCACAAGGATCATGCGTCTATCAAGCATCGTCTTCCCTAGATTTTTTTCTCTACAACTGCAGCGAACATCTTTTTTGGCTGGAAACGTGACGAGGGTTGCAACCGACGTGCTAAGGAGCTACAAGCCCTTTGACAGATGTTACAACCATGGACGATGGCCAGCGACGACGAATGCTACAACCATGGTCGGGCATTCAACCTGGTGCCGCCGCACAAGAAGGCGAGGGGCAAAGGGAAGTAGATGACGCGGGAACCAGATCAGACGGTTGTGTTTCGCTTAATCGAGTGGCTGTGCGGTGGCCGGCCCAAATTTGGACCGGTGCGACCGACGCCTAGCATGCGGCATTTAATTTTCACTTCAAACATAACAAATTTGTTAAATTGTTGGGAGTATTAAAGTAGGAGTAATGCTATACCTACGTAATGTTTGTTACGTATCTTACGTATGAGCTGATTTGCCAGATTTTTATTGGCCATTAGTTGGGGGCGCGGGCCCACTCTTAAAATCAGGGGGGCAGTTTGATTAGTGGGGAATGGGATTACGTAAGTTGCGTAGAAGTTGTACGTAGGTGTAGCATCGAAAATGCTAGACCTACGTACGGCTGTTACGTGACTTACGTAAACTTCCATTCCATCTAACTAAACACTCCCCCTGATTCTCAGGGTGGGCCCCAGCCTCCACTAATGTCTAATCAAAGACAGCCAAATTATCCCATACGTAAGGTACGTAAAAACCTTTTCGTAGGTGTAGCATTGCTGCACAGACAAATGTGCCTAGCCACGTGGAGCACAAAACAACTGGGTCAGGCCGCCATGTCATCCCCCAACCTTAAAGCGTGCCTTTTCCACACCCTTGTCCTCGCCCAAGACGCATAGCGAGCTTTCTGTTAGTCCTACTACCTGCTCCACGTCACAGGACCCCATCCGAGGCGTCTGCTCCCGATCCGACGGCCCCGAGTGCCAACGGCCCTCTGTCCCGCCTCGCGCCCCCACCTGCTGCTCCCGTGCGTCTCCCTCTAAAACCCACGCGCTCCTCTTCCTGCACTCTCGTCTCGTGTTCCTCGGCATCTCCCTCCCTCCTTCCTCGGCCTTGGGTCTCACGCCCCCTCGTCAACCGCGGCGGCGGCGGCGGCGAACAGCCTTCCTCTCCCCTCGGCGTCGGGTCTCCCGTCGGCCAGGTAAGGCCGCTTGCTAATGCCTCCTCGCCTCCCCTCTCCCGCCTGCAGTTTCAGAGTTTCAGATTCGGCCGTTGCTCGTTAGAATTGCGATTTCGCATCGATTAGCTGCATGATGGGAGATGCAGCTGGTCCGGTGGCATGGAACGAGTGTTTACACGGTAGTGGTGCTAGCTAAATTTGTCTGGCATCCGGCCTTTTCTTCTTCGTCGGGATTGGGAAGGTAGGATCTAGGCTGACGATCATTGCGTGCACAGTAGTCATCATAACATCAATCTGAGCTGTTAGGTTTCCATTGGTGAGAGTTACAGTGGCTAGCTACTAGTAGTTTTCTCCGATCAATTATTCGGCGTGTGATTCATCTCTGTATGTTACTGAGATGGGCAGGAAAATGATTCAGATATTTGCGAATCATAGGCTTTATTTCGTGCAGATTGGTTCTAGCCCGCGTTGCTCGTATGAGGCAGTGGGCATTTTGTTTCGCTCGCCCTATTAACCGTGATGTAGAATTATGATTATTTGATGTAGCGAACATAGGATCATGCCTGCACATTTTGAAGCAACACTCCTGTGCTGAATTGTACTGAACTCTGTTTGTGTTTTCTCTTGAATTTTAGGCTTACTGTACCCTGAATGTAAGATGTTATTACAATGTTGGTAGCTTCACTCGTGTTCCAGTCAAATAGACCCTTCTTAACTTAAATTATAATCAGTTGTTGCCTTTGCCTGTGGTCTGCTATATTAGTTCTACCAAGTTGAGGGTTTCGTACAGTTTTCCAGGTTACTTTGTACTTCAGTTTTCTGTTTGCATCGAGAAATGTTGATTTATTTTTCTTTTCGTCAACACAGGACCATGGCTGGCGGCTTTAGAGTGCTGCATCTTGTGAGGCCCTTTCTGGGTTTCTTACCGGAAGTACAGAGTGCTGATAGGAGAATTCCATTCAGAGAGAAACTCATCTACACCGTTATTTCCCTCTTCATTTTCCTAGTGTGCAGCCAGCTCCCGCTCTATGGCATCCATTCAACTACTGGAGCTGACCCTTTCTACTGGTTGCGTGCTATTCTTGCATCAAACCGTGGTACTGTTATGGAGCTGGGTATCACTCCAATTGTGACATCTGGAATGGTGATGCAACTTCTGGTAGGATCAAAGATCATTGAAGTTGACAACAGTGTGAGAGAGGATCGTGCACTTCTGTAAGTACTAAAATGGCAATATCTCCTTGTTGTGTACATGTTGATTGATTCTGTTCCAATAATCTGATCAGTGAAAAGTCTTAACGTCTATTCAAGGAATAAGAAACGGGAATAATTAAAAGATCCCTTGCTCTTGTTTCCTGTATCCGATGATGGTCCTCTGATGCATAGTACCTTTTTCTTACTCAGGAATGGTGCACAAAAGTTGCTTGGTATCCTGATTGCTATTGGAGAAGCTGTGGCATATGTCTTGTCTGGAATGTATGGCAGTGTAAGCCAACTAGGAACAGGGAATGCTATTCTCATTATACTTCAGCTTTTCTTTGCTGGCATCATTGTCATCTGTCTGGATGAACTTCTCCAGAAAGGATATGGTTTGGGTTCTGGCATTTCTCTATTCATCGCTACCAACATCTGGTAACCTTACTGAATTTTATTTCACTTTGGTCATTCAAATATTGCTCTGTGATTCATTGGCTCATGGTAAACTTTTGTCATACAGTGAGAATATCATCTGGAAGGCGTTTAGCCCCACAACCATCAACAGCGGACGTGGTGCTGAATTTGAAGGGGCTGTCATTGGATTGTTCCATCTGTTGATTACCAGAACTGACAAAGTCCGTGCCCTACGTGAGGCTTTCTACCGCCAGAATCTTCCAAACGTGACCAACTTACTTGCTACTGTCCTGGTCTTCCTCATTGTTATCTATTTCCAAGGCTTCCGTGTTGTGCTTCCAGTGAGATCAAGGAATGCCCGTGGGCAGCAGGGTTCATATCCAATTAAACTGTTTTACACATCGAATATGCCCATCATCCTGCACTCTGCGCTGATTACCAACCTCTACTTTATATCTCAGGTACTAATGTTGATTCCAGTGCTTTTGTTCTAAATTGCTGTATGTATGTGAAAGTGCTAACACGTTTTTTTATTGCTATTGCAGCTTCTTTACAAGAAGTTCAGTGGCAACTTCCTGGTTAACCTTCTCGGTATATGGAAGGAATCTGAGTATTCAGGCCATTCTATTCCCGTTGGTGGTCTTGCATACTATGTAACTGCCCCATCAAGGTGGATAACTAGTTTTTTTTACATTAACCTGTTCTTATCATGCTTTTGGTCTCTTTTACTCCGTCACAACACACACTGTTCTTGATATACTTATCTGAACATGTTGGAAACCGTGCAGTTTGGCTGATGTTGTCGCAAATCCATTCCATGCGCTGTTCTATGTGGTCTTCATGCTGTCAGCTTGCGCTCTCTTCTCAAAGACATGGATCGAAGTTTCTGGTTCATCGGCGAGGGATGTTGCTAGGCAGCTCAAGGTAAATGCTCTTTTTACATATAGCATATAGTTGCAAATTCTAGTTGCATATAGTCTTAATTATGTTTTGGCATATGTCCTACCCGTTAAACAGGTGGAAGTAAAGTTCTTCCATCTACTACTTACTGTTCCTGGCTGTGTTCCATTGTAAATTGTAGTTCTAAAATTTATTCAAAATGTTACTGATTGATGTCATTCTGTAGTTTTACTTGTACCTAATAGGATGCCATGAGAAATTACATGACAACCCTTGCCTTTAGTCCTCTATGATGCAGGATCTGTATCTGTCATTTATTGATTTGTAAGATTGTCTCAGTAAATATTTTCATCTATGGTGTTACACTGTACTGTTCTGAAGTCTGAACAGTAGAACATGTTGTTTGGATGAGCATCATCTAGTTTTATCATTTGATACATTTGAAGTACACCAAATGTAGAATGTACAGCTGATTTTTAGATGGATCATTTTTTTGTGATGGTAGATAGATTGTTGCACCACTAAGATTAGTCTCCAAGGGACTTTGTTGGAAAGAATATTTCTGAGCGACATAGTTTACAAAATGCCATTATTTTTGTGCATCTAGTGTTTTGGTACAAGATGTGCTAAGTGAACCATTATTATTTGCCTTCTGAGCCTAGAAGTTTCAGTTATATGCTAGGGGCATCGATATCTACCATTTGTAGCTACTAGTTAACTAAAACTGTTATATGCAGTGATGTACTGCCTGTAGTTGGTTTTGCACATGAATGCAAGAGCTGACTGAAAAAGCTTCTAATTTTGGCAACTGAACAGGAACAACAAATGGTGATGCCAGGCCATCGCGAGTCAAACTTGGAGAGGGAGTTGAACAGATACATCCCCACTGCTGCTGCATTTGGAGGAGTGTGCATTGGCGCGTTGACAGTCCTAGCTGATTTCATGGGTGCAATCGGTTCAGGAACCGGTATACTGCTCGCTGTCACCATCATATACCAATACTTCGAGACTTTCGAGAAGGAAAGGGCGACCGAGCTTGGTTTCTTCGGCTTCTGATCAAGGACTGTAATATGATGTTATTGCTAGCTGGACCTTGTTGCAAGCCGTGATACTACTGTCTGGGGACCTTGGATTTAGAAATTGTAGCAGAGTCTGCGTGTGTTTGTCTTCAGGCGCATGGTGGCATGTACATCGGCCAAGTGCAGCCATGGCCAATTAGCCACCATGTGTTTGTGTTCAGTGGTCTGCTGAGTTTTGGCTATCCTAGTAACTTTTGAAGTAAATTGTATATTACAGTTTTATTTGTTTTGTCGCAATCCTCAGTAGTCCATACTAACCTCTCTGAATTTGCCAACAGTTGGTAAACTTTCTGATATATCCGGACATTGGGCTGCTGCATGCATCGTCCTATTTTATATCTTGGTTAACTGCATCCGAGAATCAGTAAAAATCGATATGCTAGTTGACTGAACATGATTCCAACTCGGAAGTGTCATAGTGATGGACGCCTCCAAATTATTATTACTACCTCCTAATTGAAGTTCTGGGTTTTCTAAGTCAAACTTGTTTATAGAAAACCAAATTATTGTTGTTTTTGAATAAAAGGGGTTTCCCCCCATTCCATTTCAGATTGAATGAAACCAAACAGCGTACAAAGCTAGTCCCTCCGCCGCATAATATAAGAGCGTTTTTGACATTATACTAGTGTCAGAAATGCTCTTATATTATGGGACATGGGACGGAGGGAGTACAATATCCAGTAATTATATTAATTGACTGACATCTTTCTGGACTTCTTGCACAGTCTCAGTTTAAGAAAATTAAGCAACTACACATGATTAAAACCATAGGAACTTCTTTTAGTACATCAACTAGTCAGGTTAAGCAAAACTAGTCATGTCTTTGTCTGAAGATAAAGCCAACCCAGTACTAGCAGGTAAACCAGAGAAAGCATCAGGTATCCTTGAAGCAAAATGATCCGGTCTTTTGTGTTCGTCGATCTATTTGGATCCAGTCTTCGTTAGTCTGTTTTCGTGTATCTGTTTTGGTGCGCTGGTTTCTTTAGGATCTTGGCACAACGACTTTCCGACTATCTATACTACAATAAAGTTTGCCCGGGTACAGTGAAGGAGGGCGATGCCGGTGGCGCTTCTTCGGCTTTATGGACATGGATATAATTTCTATTACCTTTTGTATTCTTTGTACTGCTGTAATGTTTGATGAATATATCAGAATATTTTCCGAAAAAATATACAATTTTCAAAGTTTAGGACCGTGTTTTGCATTTTGTCCCGGGGCCTCAAATTCCTGGAGACGGCCGTGGTCCCCACCTGACGACTCAGCATCCACCTCCAGCTTCGCCTGCAGCTGCAGCTGACTGCTCGCCGGCAGGGCTCGGTGCGTCGTCGTCGTTGATGTCATGGATGCTCGGCCGCTTGCACTCGTTGCGGCGTAGCTTCTCCTGCCTGATGTTGTACTTTTGGTAGTGGCTCGCGATCTGGGACGCGTTCCTCGTCGGCACGAACTCCCGGGCCAGCTTCTGCCACTTGCCTACGCCGTGTTCTCTGATCCCCGCCAAGAACAGCCTGCGGATAATCAGGTGATCAGCATTGGTCGGGGGCGTGGGTAATTCCATCGTTTGATTCGTGTGCCAAGAATTCAAAACTAATGATAAAACAACATCTAAGAGTCCAAACTAATTAAAATGGAAATGCTAAAATTTCATGTCAGATTTAGGCATGTCAAATTAAACTTTCTCATGGCAATTTATATTGACGCAATGATGGCAAATTTAATTCGATAGCACGTTATTTTCTGACAAAAAATGAACTAGGACACCATGCTCGTTAACTAAAATGTTCATCCTGGACGAATATAATTTGTCATAAAAAGCGTTTGACTTGTCATGCTTAAAAATCCGAAGTTCATTGGATATTCAGGTCCAACTCAAAAGCAATTCCATAATAAAAAAACTAACAAGACAACTACGAAATACTCCTTCGTGTCAAAATAAATGTCTTAACTTTATACTAATTTTAATAAAAAAAGTTATACTAAGATAAGATTGAGACATTTATTTTGGGACACAAAGATTATAGGTCTCGTAGCGCGACCGGTTACGTACCTGTGCTCGTCTGGGGTCCATGGCACGGCCCTGTTTTTCTCGTGGGCAGAGTCCTTCGTTTTCCTTCCACGTTTCCGTGTCCCTCCCAGCATATCGCCGCCAGCCGAGCGCGCCGGCGCCCCAGCGCCCTCTCCAACCCCACCCCCGGCCCTTGCCGACGCCGCCTCGCCGTCTGCCGGTGCGCCAGCATCCTCCTTTCCACCGGTCCGCTCACCATGGCCGACGGCGGCTACCGCCGGCTCGCGGCCGGTCAGCGCACGGCCAGCAGGCTGCCGCGAACCCCACTCGGGCGGCGTCTCCACCCCTGGCGCCTCAAGCACGCGCCGCAGCTCGGCGACCAAGGACTCGTGCCGCCGGCGCGCCTCGTCCGGAGTCTTGCCGCCGAGGTGCTCGGCGATGCGATCCCATTGCGGGTACATGCGAGGGAGCAGCAGCTCCAGCAGCTTGTCCTTCTGCCGCGTCCAGCCGGACGGCTCCGGCGCCGGCGGGTGCGAGTTAGCTGCTGGTGGCGGCGGGTCGACGTGCATGGCTGAGGAGGCTGGTAACCAGGCTGCCGGAACGCCGCCGTCAGTGCACGCGTGGTGTATGGAACGTCGTTGTAGGCTGGCGGCTTGTTATATTTGTGCAAGTTAAAGCTTCCGCGGCGGCGGACTCCAGCGTTCTTAACCGTTTAGGCACGCAGTTTAGGGTTTCGAAGAAAAGAAAAGACACGATTTTGGGATGAATCCGACCCGGCGGACTGATTCTTCTCTCTCGCCCGGTCTATCGCACCCGCCTCCAGAGCAAGGGTTGGATGTAAATGGCAAATAAATGATGTCCGCAAGTCCCGTTTAGTTAGCTTCACCTAGCTTCATAGTTTATTTTCTCGGAAAGAAAAACAAAATTTTAAACGGTAGATTATATAGTGGTTTAAATGGTATTAAACGGGACCCGGTTGACCTCCCTGGACCTACACCCCTCCACCGCCTCTCGCTTCCTTCTCGAGCACCTCCTCGCCCCGCCTTGAGCTTGCACGACTATCCCCGCCCCACCTTGCTCCTGCTCCCCCGTCCTCACTCTCACAAGGCGGAATGTTAATGATGAGAACTTCCTCCTCAAAGCTTTCGCCCCGCTTTATATGTTGCCTCACTCTCACAAGGCGGAATGTCGATGATGAGAACTTCCTCCTCAAAGCTTTCGCCCAGCTTTATATATAAAGCAACCACACGATAAAGTACACAGCCGAATGATATAATATAGTGGGGAGACACACTTACAAAGCACATAAAAAACATGAAACTAGAACAAACCCAACACCAAGTCGGGCCCGACCAAAGACACCTGAGCACCACGGCAACCTCCTCAAGAAGGTGATGGCGCGAAGTGTCGCCGCTATCGAGTCCAACCACGGACTAGAGCTTTCACCCGACGCTCTGGCACACGGACGAGGTCCATGACAACGTCTTCAAGAAGCACGCGACACCCACAGGCGCCATCGGCGCTAGCGTCAGAAACGCAAAGCCTTCGCTCGGACACTCGCCACCACTAAAGGAGGTGTCTCAATCACCATCACGATGAGGGTCGACTCATCCACACTAGATCTGGGCACTGCTAGGGCAGACTAGGGCCTCCTACTACTACTACACTCCTTGCCGCCCACAAGACCAAAAGGTGCAACCACCTCTAGGCCTGTCGGAAAGCCAACCGTGGAGCCCGTCATCCAGGACCACCGCCTCGGCATCCATGCCCCTATGCACCGCCAACCATCACCATCACGACCACCCAACCCCAATAGTAGAAGTAAAAGGCACCACCTTTCACCTCCAGCCTGGCATCAGTCACTGAGCTTGGGTCGGCGTCCCCACCATAGGGAGCACCCACACCTGCATCCCCTGCCCGTCTCGGTGGATAGCCGAGTGACTACCGATGGCTGCTGGCCCTCTTGAGCGGCGCTAAATCTGAGATCAACGTCGCCGATCCAAATGATGATACAATCGTGCCCAAAGAGCGAAACCCAGACCAACGCCACCAACCGGTAGCAAGCAAGAGGACCATAACGCGAAGAATTGCGCCAGCGCAGACCAAGTCAGCCCCCAATACTTGCGCACCACCGGACATCGTCCACCACCACTGACCAGGAGCCCCGCCACCACCCTTACACTAACGCAATAACGCATGGACGTCTCCCCAAACAACCCATAAACCCTGGCTCAACGTCAGCAAAAAGATGGCCAAGGGTCCGGTGGTGCCTCCGGCCAACTGCTGGACAACACCACCAAGAGGAGCGAGGACTGCCGCATTAGATCTGGTCGTTTAGATGCCCATGGGGACACCAAAGGCAGCCGACAACTCTCTGGCCACCTGGGCAGCCGCAAAAGGCCAACCTTGCCCACCATAGCCACCTAGATCTCCACCAGCTCCAGTCGAGAGGGGCTCCGCCAGGCAGCCCCCGGTCCCCACATCCACACGCCCACTGATACGTCCATTTTGCATCATGCTTTTTGTCGCCGTTCTAGGAACGGGGGTCCCTAGACTTGCCTGCCTGCGGCCCACGGCGTGGCTCTACGAGCGGGCCCATACGACCCATCTTCATCAACAAGACATTAAAGACCCTTGTGAGGGGCCAGCCTCGCGAGGTGGACGACACAAGACCTCCTCAGAAGTGGCCTCACCAGGCAGGCTCGTGAGGGGCGGAGAGATCAAGGCACGACAAACCTCGCGAGGTTCTAGTGACGTGAGCCATGACGACCAAGGCCAGGCGGGCGCCAGTGCGTGCAACATCCTTATTTCCTCTTTGGTTCTAAGGAAGCAGGCGCAGGCGCGGAGTACCAAGGCATCAAGCAAAGGTTTCCATATCAGTGCAACAAGACCAATACCAGAAGGACGGCAAGACGGAGGTCACCATGAAGCCCAAGATGACGTCACCACCAGAGCCTTTGGCAGGCGAAGCCTGCTTTTGTTAGGATAAGCTGTACTAGCTCTCCCTTTCAAATTGGCCGTTGTTGGCTCCCTTCCCCCTCAATATTTGGGGAGAGGACCAGGGCCTCTATAAATAGGGCTAGCCACCACCATAGCTAGGGGATGGAGGGTGAATCGAATCCACACACGCACAAGTTCGCCAAGCACAAGAACACCTCAACCTCAGGAGGCTGTTCTTCCCTTTGTATTGTTCATCCTCAGCCCGAGAGGCAATCCGCCACCACCACACTGGAGTAGGGTATTACACCACAACGGTGGCCCGAACCAGTATAAATCTTGTGTCCTCTGTGTTGCGAGTTCATCGAGTTAGTTCGTAAGACCTTAGCCGAGTTAGGACGTGGATCGGTAGGGGGGAGATCTTCGTGCGCACCCCAATGTTTGAACCTTAAGGGTTTTGTCGGAACCCGTGATCCGACATTTGGCGCGCCAGGTAGGGGTACGCCGAAGCGTCCCTTCCGTCGCTCCGCGTCACGTCGCTTCATTGTCTCCATGGCGGACGCATGCCGCGCCCGCGCCGAGCGCCGGGCTGCCCACGCCACTCACGTCGCTCAGACGTCCCCTGTCGACGGGTGATGTCTACTACACAACCTTCTTCTTGTAGACGTTGTTGGGCCTCCAAGTGCAGAGGTTTGTAGGACAGTAGCAAATTTCCCTCAAGTGGATGACCTAAGGTTTATCAATCTGTAGGAGACGTAGGATGAAGATGGTCTCTCTCAAGCAACCCTGCAACCAAATAACAAAGAGTCTCTTGTGTCCCCAACACACCCAATACAATGGTAAATTGTATAGGTGCACTAGTTCGGCGAAGAGATGGTGATACAAGTGGTATATGGATAGTAGATAAAGGTATTTGTAATCTGAAATAATAAAAACAGCAAGGTAACGAATGATAAAAGTGAGCGTAAACGGTATCGCAATGATAGGAAATAAGGCCTAGGGTTCATACTTTCACTAGTGTAAGTCCTCTCAACAATACTAACATAATTGGATCATAAAACTATCCCTCAACATGCAACAAAGAGTCACTCCAAAGTCACTAATAGTGGAGAACGAATGAAGAGATTATGGTAGGGTACGAAACCACCTCAAAGTTACTCTTTCCAATCAATCCGTTGGGCTATTCCTATAAGTGTCACAAACAGCCCTAGAGTTCGTACTAGAATAACACCTTAAGACACAAATCAACCAAAACCCTAATGTCACCTAGATACTCCAATGTCACCTCAAGTATCCGTGGGTATGATTATACGATATGCATCACACAATCTCAGGTTCATCTATTCAACCAACACATAGAACTTCAAAGAGTGGCCCAATGTTTCTACCGGAGAATCATGACGAAAACGTGTGCCAACCCCTATGCATAGGTTCATGGGCGGAACCCGCAAGTTGATCACCAAAACATACATCAAGTGAATCATGTGATATCCCATTGTCACCACAGATACGCATGGCAAGACATACATCAAGTGTTCTCAAATCTTTAAAAGACTCAATCCGATAAGATTACTTCAAAGGGGAAACTCAATCCATTACAAGAGAGTAGAGGGGGAAGAAACATCATAGGATCCAAATATAATAGCAAAGCTCATGATACATCAAGATCGTATCACCTCAAGAACACGAGAGAGAGAGAGAGAGAGAGAGAGATCAAACACATAGCTACTGGTACATACCCTCAGCCCCGAGGGAGAACTACTCCCTCCTTGTCATGGAGAGCACCGGGATGATGAAGATGGCCACCGGAGAGGGATTTCCCCCTCCGGCAGGGTGCCGGAACGGGTCTAGATTGGCTTTCGGTGGCTACGGAGGCTTCTGGCGGCGGAACTCCTGATCTATTGTGCTCCCGGATGTTTTTAGGGTATATGGAGATATATAGGCGGAAGAAGTACGTCAGGGGGGCCACGAGGGGCTCGCGAGGGTGGAGGGCGCGAGGGGGGTGGGCACGGCCCCGTGCCTCGTGACCTCCTCGCAGATCCCCCGACGTGCACTCCAAGTCTTCTGGGCTTCTTTCCTTCCAAAAAAGAGTTCTGTGAAGTTTCCTTTTTCTTCGAAACCCTAAAACAGGGTAAAAATAGAAACTGGCACTAGGCTCTGGGTTAATAGGTTAGTCCCAAAAATGATATAAAAATGTATAATAAAGCCTAATATAGTCCAAAACAGTAGATAATATAGCATGGAGCAATCAAAAATTATAGATACGTTGGAGACGCATCAAGCATCCCCAAGCTTAATTCCTGCTCGTCCTCGAGTAGGTAAATGATAAAAACAGAATTTTTGATGTCGAGTGCTACTTGGCATAATTTCAATGTGATTCTTCTTAATTGTGGCATGAATATTCAGATCCAAAAGATTTAAGACAAAAGTTCATATTGACATAAAAATGATAGTACTTCAAGCATACTAACTAAGCAATTATGTCTTCTCAAAATAACATGGCCAAAGAAAGTTCATCCCTACAAAATCATATAGTTTAGTCATGTTTCATTTTTGTCACACAAGAATGCTCTCATCATGCACAACCCCGATGACAAGCCAAGCAATTGTTTCATACTTTAGTAATCTCAAACTCATAAACTTTCACGCAATATATGAGCGCGAGCCATGGACATAGCACTATGGGTGGAATAGAATATAATGAGGGGGGTTATGTGGAGAAGACAAAAAGGAGAAAGTCTCACATCAATGAGGCTAACCAATGGGCTATGGAGATGCCCACCGATTGATGTTAATGCAAGGAGTAGGGATTGCCATGCAACGGATGCACTAGAGCTATAAATGTATGAAAGCTCAACAAAAGAAACTAGTGGGTGTGCATCCAACTTGATTGCTCACGAAGACCTAGGGCACTTGAGGAGGCCCATTGTTGGAATATACAAGCCAAGTTCTATAATGAAAAATTCCCACTAGTATATGAAAGTGATAACATGAGAGACTCTCTACTATGAAGATCATGGTGCTACTTTGAAGCACAAGTGTGATAAAAGGATAGTAACATTGTCCCTTCTCTCTTTTTCTCTCATTTTTTGGGCCTTCTCTTTTTTATGGCCTTTCTCTTTTTTTGGGCCTTCTCTTTTTTATGGCCTTTCTCTTTTTTTGGGCCTTCTCTTTTTTATGGCCTTTCTCTTTTTTATTCCTCACTTGGGACAATGCTCTAATAATGATGATCATCACACTTCTATTTATTTACAACTCAATGATTACAACTCGATACTAGAACAAATATGACTCTATATGAATGCCTCCGGTGGTGTACCGGGATATGCAATGAACCAAGAGTGACATGTATGAAAGAATTATGAACGGTGGCTTTGCCACAAATACTATGTCAACTACATGATCATGCTAAGCAATATGACAATGATGAATGTGCTATGATGAACGGAATGGTGGAAAGTTGCATGGCAATATAACTCGGAATGGCTATGGAAATGCCATAATAGGTAGGTATGGTGGCTGTTTTGAGGAAGATATAAGGAGGTTTATGTGTGAAAGAGCGTATCATATCACGGGGTTTGGATGCACCGGCGAAGTTTGCGCCAACTCTCAATGTGAGAAAGGGCAATGCACGGTACCGAAGAGGCTAGCAAGGATGGAAGGGTGAGAGTGCGTATAATCCATGGACTCAACATTAGTCATAAAGAACTCACATACTTATTGCAAAAATCTACAAATAATCAAAAACCTCGGTACTACGCGCATGCTCCTAGGGGGATAGATTGGTAGGAAAAGACCATCGCTCGTCCCCGACCGCCACTCATAAGGAGGACAATCAAATAACACCTCATGTTTCAAATTTGTTACACAACGTTTACCATACGTGCATGCTACAGGACTTGCAAACTTCAAAACAAGCATTTCTCAATTTCACAACTACTCAACTAGCACGACTTTGATATTATTACCTCCATATCTCAAAACAATCATCAAGCATCAAACTTCTCTTAGTATTCAATACTCTATATGAAAGTTTTTACTAATCTTCTATACCTAGCATATTAGGATTTTAAGAAAATTACCATGCTATTTAAGACTCTCAAAATAATCTAAGTGAAGCATGAGAGTTCACCTATTTCTTCAAAATAAAACTACCACCATGCTCTAAAAGATATAAGTGAAGCACTAGAGCAAATAACAAACTACTCCGAAAGATATAAGTGAAGATCAATGAGTAGTTGAATAATTATGCAACTATTTGAAGACTCTCTAACATTAAATAATTTCAGATCTTGGTATTTTATTCAAACAGCAAGCAAAGCAAAATAAAATGATATTCTAAGAATGGCGAACATCATGTGAAGAAGCAAAAACTTAGGATCAACCGATACTAACCGATAGTTGTTGAAGAAGAAAGGTGGGATGCCAACCGGGGCATCCCCAAGCTTAGATGCGTGAGACTACTTGAAATATTATCTTGGAGTGCCTTGGGCATCCCCAATCTTGAGCTTTTGTGTCTCCTTAATTCCTCTCATATCACGGTCTCCCTAAATCTCAAAAGCTTCATGCACACAAAACTCAACAAGGACTCGTGAGATAAGTTAGTATAAACCATTGCAAAAACCTTATCATACTCTACTGTAGAAAATCACTAAAATTATTATTCAACATTTCATACTAAATGCCTCTGCATATTTAATAGTCCTATCCTCAAATAGAATCATTAAAAAAGCAACCATATGCAAACAATGCAAACATAACAGCAATCTGCCTAAACAGGATAGTCTGTAAAGAATGCTGCAACATCCATACTTCCCTAGCTCCAAAGATTATGAAATAAAATTCCCACTGTAGTAAATTTATCAGAGCTTAATATGCAAAAGATTTCAACATTTTATCACATTCTTACTTTTCTAGGGAATTATTGCAACAGCGGTAAACTTTCTGTTTTCAAACAGCGACATGTATACTTGTAACATAGGCATAGTAAAGGCTATCAATGCCACTTTTATTGAAATAAAAGATGAAAACCATTGTTCTAAATAACAGCAAGCAAATCCTAACAAAATAAATTGATTCTCCAAGCAAAACACATATCATGTGGTAAATAAAAATATAGCTCCAAGTAAAGTTACCGATGAACGAAGACGAAAGAGGGGATGCCTTCCGGGGCATCCCCAAGCTTAGGCTCTTGGCTATCCTTGAATATTACCTTGGGGTGCCTCAGGCATCCCCAATCTTAGGCTCTTGCCACTTCTTATTCCATGGTCCATCGAATCCTTACCCAAAACTTGAAAACTTCACAACACAAAACTTAACAGAAAACTCGTAAGCTCCGTTAGTATAAGAAAATAAATCACCAGTTCAAGGTACTGTAATGAACTCATTCTTTATTTATTGGTGTTAAACCTACTGTATTCTAACTTCTCTATGGTTTATAAACTATTTTAGTAGCCATAGATTCATCAAAATAAGTAAACAACACACAAAAACAGAATCTGTCAAAAACAGAACAGTCTGTAGTAATCTGAATCAAACGTATACTTCTAGAACTCATAAAATTCTGAAATAAATTTCTGGACCTGATTAATTTATATATTAATCATCTGAAAAAATAATTAACTAAATATCACTCTCCAAATAAAAATGGCAGCAATTCTCGTGAGCGCTAAAGTTTCTGTTTTTGACAGCATGATCAACAAGACTTTCCCCAAGTCTTCCCAAAGGTTCTACTTGGCACAAATACTAATTAAAAGTATAAAACCACATCTAAACAGAGGCTAGATGAATTATTTATTGCTAAACTGGAACAAAAAGCAAGGAATAAAAATAAAGTTGGGTTGCCTCCCAACAAGCGCTATTGTTTAACGCCCCTAGCTAGGCATGATGATTTCAATGATGCTCACATAAAGGATAAGAATTGAAACATAAAGAGAGCATCATGAAGAATATAAATAACACATTTAAGCCTAACCCACTTCCTATGCATAGGGATTTTGTGAGCAAACAACTTATGGGAACAATAATCAACTAGCATAGGAGGGCAAAACAAGCATAACTTCGAAACTTTAAGCACATAGAGAGGAAACTTGATATTATTGCAATTCCTACAAGCATATATTCCTCCCTCATAATGATTTTCAGTAGCATCATGGATGAATTCAATAATATAACCAGTACCTAAAGCATTCTTTTCATGATCTACAAGCATAGAAAATTTATTACTCTCCACATAAGCAAAATTCTTCTCAAGAATGATAGTGGGAGCAAACTCAACAAAATAACTATCATGTGATTGAAAATTAAGATCAAGATGACAAGTTTCATGGTTATCATTATTCTTTCAAGCATACGTGTCATCACAATAATCATCATAGATAGGAAGCATGATTTCATCATAGTAAATTTGCTCATCAAAGCTTGGGGGACAAAAAATATCATCTTCATCAAACATAGCTTCCCCAAGCTTGTGGCTTTGCATATCATTAGCATCATGGATATTCAAGGAATTCATACTAACAACATTGCAATCATGCTCATCATTCAAATATTTAGTGCCAAACATTCTATAGATTTCTTCTTCTAGCACTTGAGCACAATTATCCTTTCCATCATACTCATGAAAGATATT
Source organism: Triticum aestivum (assembly GCF_018294505.1). Classification (NCBI taxonomy): domain Eukaryota; kingdom Viridiplantae; phylum Streptophyta; class Magnoliopsida; order Poales; family Poaceae; genus Triticum; species Triticum aestivum. Next base: position 47,402,311 of record NC_057803.1, read on the forward strand.
AAAAATGTGAAGCGTATGAGACAAACACAACTCCATTTTTTTATAGTTTTCTTTTATAAACTAAACTAGTGATAAAAATAAGAAACTAAAATACTCGATTGCAAGATCTAAAGATATACCTTCAAGCGCTAACCTCCCCGGCAACGGCGCCAGAAAAGAGCTTGATGTCTACTACACAACCTTCTTCTTGTAGACATTGTTGGGCCTCCAAATGCAGAGGTTTGTAGGACAGTAGCAAATTTCCCTCAAGTGGATGACCTAAGGTTTATCAATCCATAGGAGGCGTAGGATGAAGATGGTCTCTCTCAAGCAACCCTGCAACCAAATAACAAAGAGTCTCTTGTGTCCCCAACACACCCAATACAATGGTAAATTGTATAGGTGCACTAGTTCAGCGAAGAGATGGTGATACAAGTGGTATATGGATAGTAGATAAAGGTATTTGTAATCTGAAATAATAAAAACAGCAAGGTAACGAATGATAAAAGTGAGTGTTGGTGTCAAAACCGGAGGATCTCGGGTAGGGGGTCCCGAACTGTGCGTCTAGGCCGGATGGTAACAGGAGGCAAGGGACACGAAGTTTTACCCAGGTTCGGGCCCTCTCGATGGAGGTAAAACCCTATGTCCTGCTTGATTAATATTGATGATATGGGTAGTACAAGAGTAGATCTACCACGAGATCGGAGAGGCTAAGCCCTAGAAGCTAGCCTATGGTATGATTGTAGTTGTGTATGTTGTCCTACGGACTAAAACCCTCCGGTTTATATAGACACCAGAGAGGGTTAGGGTTACACAAAGTCGGTTACAATGGTAGGAGATCTGCATATCCGTATCGCCAAGCTTGCCTTCCACGCCAAGGAAAGTCCCTTCCGGACACGGGACGAAGTCTTCAATCTTGTATCTTCATAGTCCAGGAGTCCGGCTGAAGGTATAGTCCGGCTATCCGAACACCCCCTAATCCAGGACTCCCTCAGTAGCCCCTGAACCAGGCTTCAATGACGACGAGTCCGGCGTGCAGATTGTCTTTGGCATTGCAAGGCGGGTTCTCCTCCAAGTACTTCATAGAAGATTTTGAACACAAAGATAGTGTCCGGCTCTGCAAAATAAGTTTCCACATATTGCCATAGAGAGAATAATATTTACACAAATCTAATCTGCTGACGTATTCCGTAGTGTGACACACCATGGCCAAGCCTTTATTCATTTTATTATCCCACCTCAGCGCGTCATGCAAGGCGGTTTCCTTGGCTCGTCTTGTTAAAGCAGAGATCGTGTCCCCTTATTCCGGGATTCTCATCAATACGGGTGTGGGTAACCCAACCGCTTTTAGGACTCCTAGATTATAGGCAAGTCCAAATGGACACGGAGAGGACGCTTGATATTCACCCTCTTTATAAAGGGACAAGGCTTTTATTTTTCCCTCCCGTGCTCAATCGAATCCTTCCCCCACCTCAAGCTCAAACGCCCAAAGTTCAGGTCAGGTGCTCCGAACCTTCAGTCATGTCCGGATCTAGCCTTCAAGACCGATGGGTGCCTTCCTCCGTCTCGGAAGAAGACATCAAAAAGTTGAGGGAGGCCAGATATCTGACCGCCAAGATTATGCATCGGCTGCCTCCCCGAGGGCAGGTCGTCCCCCACCCCTGAACCCAACGAGAATGTCGTGTTCGTCTCCCACCTCCTCCGAGGTCTAGGCCTTGCTTTGGATCCTTTCGTCAGGGGTTTAATGTTTTATTACGGGCTAGACTTCCATGATCTAGCTCCGGACTCCTTTCTTCATATCACGACATTCATTGTCGTGTGCGAGGCCTTCCTCCGGGTTACCCCTCACTTTGGCCTATGGCTCAAGACCTTTGAAGTAAAGCCGAAGACGATCGAGGGGCAACATGCAGCATGTGGAGGTGCCTCAATACACAAGATGACGGGAGCTCCGTGGCCCAAAGGTTCCATCCCAGAGGTGTCTGAACTGTGGCAACAGGAGTGGTTCTACATCACGGCTCCTAGAAGTGCCAAGTGGGCGGCCGCCCCTGTTTTCCGCTCGGGCCCTCCACCACAACTGATGTCATGGATCAGCAGAGGTCTGAGCTGGGGTCCAGGCAAGGACGTGCCTATACTGCAAAGCCGCATTCGAGGTCTCCTCAATGGAGATTTTAGTTTGGTTGCGGTAATACTCCCTCCGTTTTTATTTAGTCTGCATATTAGGTTTGACTGAAGTCAAACTTCATAAAGTTTGACCAACTTTATAGAAAAAATTATAAGCATTTACCATAACAAATCTATATGATGTGTTAGTACATTCAATAATGAATCTAATAGTATTGATTTGTTATTGTATATATTAATATTTTTGTTTATAAACTTAGTCAAAGTTTACAAAGCTTGACTTTGACCAAAGCTAATATGCGGACTAAATAAAAATGGAGGGAGTACAAGTTATGCTGGTTCGTCAAGTCCAGCCTTGCAAACGCCGGCCTCTTCGCCTGTGGGAGTTCAATCCCGAGGGACCGCGTGTCATTCAAAATTTTCTTGGCCTGACGCACGAGGAGATGTACAAGTCATTCTTCGGACCTCAGGTGGAGTGTCCGGAAATGTTCGAGGACGTGGGCCTGAGTAGTAACCGCGCCGCCGAACAGGTAAGGCATCTTCCAGCCGAACATACTATCTTTCCCTTGTTACGAAGTTATTTCTGAGAGTTTGCTTTTTGACCAGGACTGGCTAACAAAGGCGAAGTTGATTCGGTGCTCGGCCCCCCTCCCCGAGGGTTTGGAAAATCCGGTATTGGAAAAGATGCTCCAGACCGCACCTTGCCTGGAGCCCTTGAAGGAAGATACAAAGGAGGATAATACGGGCGGACGTGGGCCCCCAACGCTGCCCATTCTAACCGAGGGAGCGAGCGTCTCCATGAAGGAAGACGACCAGAAGAGGAAAAGGACTGCGCCCGGGGATTCGGAAGCCGAAGCTTCCAAACGGGAGAAGAAGTCTCCCACAGAGGGTCCTACCTTGGGGGGCGCTGTTGCCGCACAAAGTCCGTGGGAGGATCAATTCTCCCGCGAGTCGTAAGTGACCCGAAGTACTTTAATAGTACAGATATGCCATCTTTTTCTTCTGAGAAAATAACCACCGCATATTTCTTTGTAGTTTGGTCCTTAGCCCCTCTCAAATGAGCTCGTCTTCGGGGGATCTTCTTCCAGAGATGATGGAGAGCGAAACGCCTCCTCCGGACTCCTCCGCTCCGGAAGCGGGCGACCCTGAAGTGTCGTCGCGGAGGGTCTCTCCGAGTCCGGTGAGGCCAGAAGATAATCCCATTGACCCCCGAAGCTCCCAGTGTCCGGCTCCCGAAGAGAGCAGACAAAAGAGTCCGGCACCGTCCAGTGTGCGGTCGGATGTTCTGAGGGAGTTAGTGGGGCGAGTGGCCATCTCAGATGAACATCGTGTGCTGATGAATACGATGATGGAGAGAATATCATCCGCCGAAAGCGGATTGCATGAAGCTTTTATGAGTCTACTGACAGGCTTTGAGGTACGTAAAAGAATGTATGATAGTCCTGCACATGCTAGGTGTGCCATGTGTAGATAGTAGCCCCTGAGACTCTGGTTGTCGTCGGAAACGACGACGAACAGAGGATCATATTCGCAGGTAATAACCATACTGCCTCTATGTGCAGGTGATGGAAGCTCCGGTGGCTAGCCGGACTAGCGAGTTTGCCCATTTAGAACGGCAGTTGGATGCGGCAGACGCCGACATCGAGCTTGTTAACAAAAGGCTTGACGAGGCACAGGGTAAGTGTCATTATCTGGTAAATGCCACATAGGAAGAGCAGCATGATGCTAGTATCTTTAATATGTTGTGACTGCAGATGGGGCTACCACTGTTGAAGCCTTGCAGGCAGAACTTGCCCAAGCCAAGGAACAACCGAGGTTGGGTAATGCGGCTGCTTTGAAGGCGGCCGAAGAGTTGCAAGCCGAGAAGGCCATGCATGGCGAGAGCCGAGACAAGATGGCCAAGATGGCCATAGAATTAAAAGCCGCCGCCGACCGTTGCCGGGTTCTTGAAAAGGAAAACCAAGCGAAGGCATCGGACCTTGAGAAGGCTGCTGCGACGAAAAAGGACCTCCGCTCTGCTATGAGGGCAAAGAAGGAGGAGCTGCGGGAAGCCGGCGATATTGTAGCTGGGAAATCCTTTATGTTGCGGAGGAAGTTCGGAGATCCATGGTATGCCCCTCTGGATCGGTTGTGGAGTTCGGAGGATGTATATATGGATTTGGCGGCGAGCGCTGCCGATGCGGCCAAGTATGTCCAGGGTCAGACGGACCGTGAAGTAGACCAGCTGTTTTGGAGACAATTCCATTCTCCCGAGCGTCCGCTTTCATTGACTGACCAATTAGCCGAATGGGCCAAACTAAATAGGTTGTCCGGACTCTCCATGAGGTCTGTTGTGGATCAGCTGTGGCCGGAAAGGTCAAAACCGAAAAGCTATTTCAGCTTGGTGCAGCAGTTCCTTGACGTGGTGCCGCGCATTAATGCGATGAAGAGGTCGGCGTGCATAGAGGGCGCACGGATGGCCTTTGTCCGTGCTAAAGCATACTGGGCGGAGATGGATGCTACCACTATTGCAGCGCGAGATTCGGCCATAGGTCGAAGGGCTGCTGAGCACTACTTTGAAGAAGTTCTTGAGGGTGCTCGTTTGATAGAGACCCAGTGCTCAAAAAATATTATGTTTGAGTGATATGTAATCTCATTGTAAGCGAAATGCTTTTATAAATTTTTATAAGGCTATTTTTATACTTTTGCCTGAAAGTAATACGATGCCTCCTAGGCGGCCATTTATGTATACATGTGTATAACCTGAAAGATTGCAGCCGTCGGCTCCAACCCTCACGCATATAATGCGGAGGTGCTCGCAAAAACACGCATTCACACTTAACCCAATGTCTTGGTCCTATTAAGGAGGTGATAGCAGAGCGAGCGAGGCAACCGGACTATAATGCTTTAGCACTTTCACTTAGCCATAGGAGTTTGACAGTGGGGCTACTAAATAGCCCATGGTAGCTCCGCACTTTCCCGATCCCGGGGTGCATACATGCCTGGCCGGAAAATGGCCCTTCGTTAAGGCGGAGGAATTCTAACATTCCAATAGGTCATCGAGTGGTTGACCAGTCTCACGCTATATCATGACAGTCAGTTTTCGGCTTTATCTACTAAGGTGCTCGTCCGGATGAACCAGGGCACAATCGCAGTAGTTCTCCTGGTGCTACCTTAGCCGGTAAAGCGGAACGTAAGGCACCAAAACACAGGAGCCGGGCAAACCCAACATTTGACCAAAGACAATGATTCGAAGCTGATGCATATAGGGCCAAACTCGCGACGCCAAACACTCCCTAAGGTATTCGGTCTTTGTGGTATAAACTAGGCCGAAATAATGGCCTTTGTAAGAAGCCCCTTGTGTCCAGGTACGTGCATTGTTCTGGCATGGCCACACGCCAAAACGTCAGCATCCTTCTCAACGGTGGATATGTATCAACAAGAGACAGTAAGAAAGGTTTACGCAGGGTCTTAATCTAAAAAGAATCCTTGGAGCGGGTCCCTGTTGTACGTCTGTGCCTGTGTCTCCGTTGTGCCGTATCCTGGACGGGTGTGGCACAATGATCGTCTGTAAAAGAGAGGAATTTAGGTGAAAAAGTTGCCGTGCAAAAAGATAGTTTGTTAAAGAAACCATGTATAATTCAAGATGAGAAGAAATTGCCACTCGTCTGCGCGTGTTGAGCCCCTTGTATTGACAAATAGGGGTGTGACCATTTATTCGGTATAAGTAGCGGCGCCAGACTCGATTAGTTGTATCTGAGGTCTTGACGACCTATTGGATGCTTTCGCTTGTCCGGGCGCCTTTAGTGTGCGGTTGCCAAGGCAGCCTCACTCTCTTCGGCACGCAGAGATCGCTTGATATTTCCGTGCACTGTAATGATGCCACGTGGACCGGGCATCTTGAGTGTGAGGGAGGCGTAGTGTGGTATTGCATTGAAGCGAGCGAAAGCTTCGCGTCCGAGCAGTGCTTGATAGCCACTTTGAAACGGAGTGATGTGGAAAGTTAAATGCTCACGACGGAAGTTATCGGGGGAGCTGAATATAACTTGTAGTAGGAGGGAGCCCGTACAACGAGCCCCTGGGCCTGGCGTTACTCCTTTAAAGGTAGTATTGCTATGGCGAATTTGTGTTGGGTCTAACCCCATCCCACGGATTGTATCCTGATATATTAGGTTTAGGCTACTACCGCCGTCCATCAAGACTCTTGTGAAGTGATATCCGCCAATTACTGGGTCTAATACCAGGGCAGCCCATCCTGCGTGTCAGATACTTGCTGAGTAATCGCGATGGTCAAAAGTGATCGGTTGAGATGACCAGTGGCAGGACTTCGTGGTGACATGCACTTGGGTATATTTTCCTGGGAGTGCCGCGTTGTTTTTTCCCTTGATTATGTGTAACACGTTTACTGTTTGACTTCTGGTGGAAATTTCTTTTGTTCCCCCGTGTCTTGCTTGGGGGGCTCGTCCTCGTCTTCACTTGGTGTATCCTCCCCCTTGTGTACGGCGTTGAGCTTGCCGGACTGCTTGAAGACCCAACATTCTCTGTGGGTATGATTAGCAGATTTACCAGGGGTACTATGAATCTGACATACTTGGTCCAGAATTTTGTTGAGGCTGGACAATTCATCCCTGGTGCCTTTAGGGGGCGGCTTTTGACCTGGCCGAGAGCTTTTGAATTCGGCATTTACTGTCGTGCTCTTCATGTTGTCTTCTTTATTCCGGCATTTGTTATTGTTGTCGCGCCGTGATTTCCCGTTTCCATCTCTAACTTCAGATGTACTGGGGTCGCTAGTGCTGCATCTGGCTAGCCAGCTGTCCTCACCTGCGCAAAAGCGAGTCATGAGGTTTTTTAATGCGGCCATCGTTCTCGGCTTATTTTGGCCAAGGTGTCTGGCGAGCCATTCGTCACGGACGCTATGCTTGAAAGCTGCCAAGGCTTCAGCATCCGGACAGTCGACAATCTGGTTCTTTTTAGTAAGAAACCTGTTCCAAAGCTTTCGGGCTGACTCTCCGGGCTGTTGAGTTATATGACTCAAATCATCCACATCCGGAGGTCGGACATAAGTCCCTTGAAAATTTGCCCAAAAGGCGTCTTCGAGCTCTTCCCAACTTCCAATGGAGCTTTCGGGGAGGCCTTTGAGCCAGTGACGAGCTGGCCCTTTGAGCTTGAGGGGTAGGTACTTGATGGCGTGGAGATCATCTCCTCGAGCCATATGGATATGAAGGATGTAGTCCTCAATCTAGACCCCAGGGTCTGTTGTTCCGTCGTATGCCTCTATGTTTACGGGCTTGAATCCCTCTGGAAATTCGTGGTCCAGCACCTCATCGATGAAACATAGGGGGTGTGCGGCACCCCTGTAGCTGGATGTACTGTGTTGTTCGGATGTTTGTTGTGTTGCATTGTATGCTGGGGCGCGCTTGCGTGGTCCATAGATGGATCTTGTTGCGCCGTCCTTTGGGTGCGAGCCCTCGCATGGGTCGCGTATTGTATTGTGAGCGGCGTTGTATGCAGCTCTGTGTTGGTAGAGGGGTCGTCTATCCGACCAGGTGGCTGCTTTGATATTTGGTTGTGGGGGTTCTGAGGCCTCCTCATCGAATTCGGGTAGCAGCTTCCGCTTTGGGTAGCTCTTGGAGGGGCGATTGTCGCCGTACCTTGCTGCAGCGTTGAGTATTTTACTCCATCTGATTTGGAGTGTGTCTTGCACGGCCTTGAGCCTTTGCTTCTACTTTTTCAGACTCCTCGCGGTGGCAACAAGCCTTTTACGGGCAGTCTGCTGCTCCGGGTGTCTGTCCGGTGTTATGTCGTCCGGACCATTATCTTTGATAGGATTTGTTTGTTCGGTTTAATTATCCGGATTGCCGTTGTCCGGCAGCGGTTCACCCTGCTCCAGCACTGGGTCTGTGTGATCGCTATTTCTGTCGAGGCGGGATTTGGGGCGGCGCTTGCGTCGCCGCTTTGACTGCTTTTCGAGGGAACAAGCCTTCGGTGCGTCATTCCGCTCCTCGTCGTCATCTTTTGGTGCGTCCACCATGTATACGTCATATGACGAGGTGGCGTTCCATGGCCCAATAGGCGCTGGTTCTTCATCGTCTCCTTCATCGGCGTCCATACCGTCGATGTCTTCGGAGTCGAAGTCGAGCATGTCGGTTAAATCATCAACAGTGGCTACAAAGTGGGTGGTGGGTGGGCTTTGAATTTCTTCATCGTCCGCATCCCAATCTCGCTGACCGTAGTCCGGCCAGGGTTCTCCTGACAAAGAGAGAGACTTTAGTGATTTTATAATATCGCCAAAGGGCGAGTGCTGAAAGATGTCCGCGGCAATAAACTCCATGATCGGCGCCCAATCGGATTCGATCGGCAGAGGTGCGAATGGTTTGGAGTCTGGCTCCTTGGAATCATGAGCCTCGCGGAGTGTGGGGCTGGTGTTCGGCTCGATCTCCATTAGGATCGCAGCCCCCGAGACGGCGTCCAACCACCCATCCTCGGTCGGCGCGGTTGACTCCGAATTAAGGGTCGAAGCCGATGCGGGTGCGGCCTTCAGGGCACTGTTAGGCGGCAGAGCTAGATCATGCTTGTCGTGGCAGTGCGGCGCGCTCGGCAGTGGCTCGAATCCGTCAAAGATCAAGTCCCCGCGGATGTCAGCCGTGTAGTTTAAACTTCCAAATCTGACCTGACGGCCAGGGGCATAGCTTTCGATCTGCTCCAGATGGCCAGGTGAATTGGCCCGCAGTGCGAAGCCGCCGAAGACGAAGATCTGTCCGGGGAGGAAGGTCTCACCCTGGACTGCATCGCCATTGATGATCGTAGGAGCCATCAAGCCTGACGGCAACGACACAGAGGAACTCTCAATGAAAGCACCAATGTCGGTGTCAAAACCGGCGGATCTCGGGTAGGGGGTCCCGAACTGTGTGTCTAGGCCGGATGGTAACAGGAGGCCAGGGACACGAAGTTTTACCCAGGTTTGGGCCCTCTCGATGGAGGTAAAACCCTACGTCCTTCTTGATTAATATTGATGATATGGGTAGTACAAGAGTAGATCTACCACGAGATCGGAGAGGCTAAACCCTAGAAGCTAGCCTATGGTATGATTGTCTGTCCCTACGGACTAAAACCCTCCTGTTTATATAGACACCGGAGAGGGTTGGGGTTACACAAAGTCGGTTACAATGGTAGGAGATCTGCATATCCATATCGCCAAGCTTGCCTTCCACGCCAAGGAAAGTCCCTTCCGGATACGGGACGAAGTCTTCAATCTTGTATCTTCATAGTCCAGGAGTCCGGCTGAAGGTATAGTCCGGCTATCCGAACACCCCCTAATCCAGGACTCCCTCAGTGAGCGTAAACGGTATTGCAATGATAGGAAATAAGGCCTAGGGTTCATACTTTCACAAGTGTAAGTCCTCTCAACAATACTAACATAATTGGATCATAAAACTATCCCTCAACATGCAACAAAGAGTCACTCCAAAGTCACTAATAGTGGAGAACGAACAAAGAGATTATGGCAGGGTACGAAACCACCTCAAAGTTATTATTTCCAATCAATCCGTTGGGCTATTCCTATAAGTGTCACAAACATCCCTAGAGTTCGTACTAGAATAAACCTTAAGACACAAATCAACCAAAACCCTAATGTCACCTAGATACTCCAATGTCACCTCAAGTATCCATGGGTATGATTATACGATATGCATCACACAATCTTAGATTCATCTATTCAACCAACACACAGAACTTCAAAGAGTGCCCCAATGTTTCTACCAGAGAATCACGACGAAAACGTGTGCCAATCCCTATGCATAGGTTCATGGGCGGAACCCGCAAGTTGATCACCAAAACATACATCAAGTGAATCACATGATATCCCATTGTCACCACAGATACGCACGACAAGACATACATCAAGTGTTCTCAAATATTTAAAGACTCAATCCGATAAGATTACTTCAAAGGGGAAACTCAATCCATTACAAGAGAGTAGAGGGGGGAAGAAACATCATAGGATCCAAATATAATAGCAAAGCTCGTGATACATCAACATCATATCACCTCAAGAACACGAGAGAGAGAGAGATCAAACACATAGCTACTGGTACATACTCTCAGCCCCGAGGGAGAACTACTCCCTCATGGAGAGCACCGAGATGATGAAGATGGCCACCGGAGGGGATTTCCCCCTCCGGCAGAGTGCCGGAACGGGTCTAGATTGGCTTTCGGTGGCTACGGAGGCTTCTGGAGGTGGAACTCCCGATCTATTGTGCTCCCGGATGTTTTTAGGGTATATGGAGATATATAGGCGGAAGAAGTACGTCAGGGGGGCCACGAGGGGCTCAAGAGGGTGAAGGGCGCGCCCAGGGGGTGGGCGCGCCCCCTGCCTCGTGACCTCCTTGCAGATTCCCCGACGTGCACTCCAAGTCTTCTGGGCTTCTTTCCTTCCAAAAATGAGTTCCGTGAAGTTTCAGGTCAATTGGACTCCGTTTGGTTTTCCTTTTCTTCGACACCCTAAAATAGGGTAAAACCAGAAACTGGCACTGGGCTCTGGGTTAATAGGTTAGTCCCAAAAATGATATAAAAGTGTATAATAAAGCCTAATATAGTCCAAAACAGAGATAATATAGCATGGAGCAATCAAAAAATATAGATACGTTGGAGACGTATCAGCGGGCCACCCCGCCGCTCTCCGTCGCCTGCCGCCACCGGACCGGCGGGGAACGAGCAGCAAGCGTCCTTGGTGCACCCCTTGGTGCGACCGGACGGCCACACCGCCACTCCATCACTGACTCCCACTGGTTCATCGTCTCACGCTCGTCGCGTTCCCACGGACGCACGGGCCACGCTCCTCATGGCGCACGAGCTCCTGCGCAACCGCCCAGTCGATGACCTCTACGAGGACTGGCTTAACTGCATCGCCGAGCTTGTCCGTGCCGCAGGAGGCTCCCCTGCGCCGTCCCACTCTCTGCCTCGCCCTCTGCCAGCCACGGGCGATGCAGCTCAGGAAGCACCTCCACCACCTCTGCACCAAGACGGCGCCCTAGCGCCAAGGCGCGACCCACTACGTCCGGCGCCCGCGCGTGAAGAAAGAAGCTGTCAAGAAGTCCCTCGACCACAAGAGAACGCTCCGCCACTCCTCGCACTGCCGCGCCAGGATCGTTTGCTGCGGCAAGGCCCCGCGCCGCTTGCCGTAGCGGCGCGCGGGCGACAAGACCAAGTTCCACCTCCAAGGTTGGCCCCGGTGACCACGGCCGGCTGTCGTGCCTTCACCCCCGAGCTGCGTAGCTTCGCCTGGCCGGGCAAGTTCAAGCCAGATCTGCCTCCTCGCTACAACGGCACCCCCGACCCCGCGGAGTTCCTGCATCTCTACAAAGTGAGCATCGAGACGGCCAACGGCGACGAGAAAGTCATGGCGAACTGGTTTCCCATGGCTCTCAAGGATGGCGCCCGCTCCTGGCTCTTCAACTTGCCTCGAGGCTCAATTTCCTCCTGGGACGAGATGCGCAACCGCTTCATCGCCAACTTCCAGGGCACTCGCGACCGCCCCCCGGTCGCTGGTGACCTGCGCCGCATCAAGCAACAACCAGGAGAGACCCTGCAGAAGTACATCCAGCACTTCAACAGCGCGCAAATCAAGATCCCCAAGGTGACCGACGAGGCCATCATCTCAGCGTTCTCCGACGGCGTCCGCGACATCAAGATGAAGGAGGAGCTCGCCATCCATGAGGAGCTGTGCATGACCTTGGAGCTGTTCAACATCGCGACCAAGTGTGCAAGAGCTAAGGAGGGGCGCCTCTCCCTCCTCGAGCTCCCTGCTACGGACCCGGAGAAGAAGAAAGCCATGGCCAAGGATGTGAAGCGCAAAAGAGTGGCCGTGCTCGCGGCGGAGCCAGACACCAAGCGCGGCCGAGATCTTCCCGAGTCATCCAAAAGCAGCCGACCGTTCTACGCCTTCCATAACCTGCATACCCACAACACCAGCGACTGTCAAGAGCTTAGAGCCATTCGAGAAGGACGCTTTGGTCGACGCCTTGAGCACAACGACCGGGGCTACGGCCAAGGAGGAGGACGTGGTGGAGGACACTGGGACAACCGTGGCCCGCGCCAGGAGTGGCACGACCGGCCTCATGAGGACCGCTGGCAGGATCAGCCTCGCGAGGGCGCCTGGAGGGACCAACCTCGTGAGGATTATCCTCAAGGAAACGCTGGCCTTCCTCCACTATCGCCACCACCTGGAAGGAATGATGACCACCACCAAGGCGAGGGGGCTGGGGGCTTCCAGGAGCCGTGCGCTACCGCTTGCATCTTGGGCGGAGCTCAAACCCCAGCCTCGTATCGTATCTTCAAACAGTTTGCTCGCGAAGTGAATGCAGTCCTCCCCAAGCTTGAGGCCACATGCCCGCTCAGATGGTCCAGGTGCCCCATCACGTTCAGTTCGGCAGATCATCTCAAGTCCACATCTACTGCAGGCGTCCTCCCAATGCTTTGTTCACCAGTCATCAACAACGTGCAAGTTACCAAGACCCTCATCGACGGCGGCACAGGGCTCAATGTCCTGTCCGTCGACACGTTCGACAACCTCCAAGTGCCATATGACCAGCTTCAGCCTACCAAGCCTTTCTCACGAGTGACCGACGGTCTACCACCCCGATCGGGCAGGTCCGCCTCCCCGTTACCTTCGGAGAACACAACAACTACCGCACCGAACTCATCGACTTCGACGTCGCTTACATCCGCCTGCCGTACAACACCATCCTCGGGTATCCAGCCATGGCCAAGTTCATGGCGGTGACTCATCACGGCTACAATGTCCTCAAGATGCCAGGAAGCGGCGGAATCATCACAATCCCGTGCGAGGAAAGAGACACGGTGTGCTCTCTCGAGCGTGCCTTCCAAGTTGCAGCAATCGACGACCCTGAAAGCCAGGGCGAGCGCCCTCCTGAGGCCACCCCCAAGAAGAAGAAGCAGTTGTGCCATGAAGGGCCTCAGGCAAGCGGCGCCTTGTCAGGATCGGCGCCCGCGCCTGGGGCGCCTCCCTCCATCGCATAGGAAGGCGCACCCAGCGCCCCTCTCGGGCAGGGCTCGGGGGCTCTCTTCTGGAGGGCCTCAGACTTCGCCAGCATCACGAGGGAGGTGCTTGGGCACCACTTGGAGGCGTGCTTTGCGACACATTTCCCTCAGGAGAACACAGGGCAAGGAGTGCCCACCGATCAGGAGTTCATCACCAAGACCACTCAGGAACTGCAAGACACAAGGGCCATGCGCGACAACCGCCGCTCACCAGGCGCAGCTCCCCATCCAGGCGAGGATGCCGGGCTGCGCGTCTGCATCGATGTCCCAGGGCTCAACTGGACCGCCTCTCAGGAGCTTTTCTGGCCTTCGCGTGTGGGACGCTACGATGGCCCACCTCACAGCTACATTCGCATGCCTTTTGGCCTGCCGAGCGTGGCGACCGCCTATCAACACAACCTGCGGAGCATCCTGGCCGCGCAGGAGGCCAGGCACCACGCTGTGCTGACGGAGATGAAGACGGTCCTCAAGGAACCCCCTAGACCCCCAGAGCCTCCCGAGGCTCAGGGCCCCGGTGGCTCATGAGGAGTAGCCCCTTCGTCGTATACCTTCAGCTGCCCCAACTCTCCTTCATCAACAGAACCAGGTGACATTTTCCAAGTTCATTCAGCTGGGAGCGCCCCCAGGGCTGCATCATTCCCAGGCCGCGTGGGTCCGTCCGTGTGGCATGTATCTCTCCTTTTTTATGTCTTTAGCTTACCTTGTTGGGGGCGCCCCTCGGGCTGCATCATCCCCAAGCCGCTCGGGCTGGACCTAGTGGCTTGCATCTTCCCCGCATTTACTTAAGCATGTTGCATCAATGCTTAATCTATCTATGACTATGACCTGCTTGATTGTCGCCCACTATGGGAGCCGTGCGCCGGTCGTCTTTCTTCAGGACCCTTCGCGTGAGTAAGTTAAGCATTGCGTCTGTGCTCGGGCCCGTCCTTGCTGCATCAATAAATCCAGCGTTTGAGATCTGTCTGGTGGGCCGGCCCCGCTCACATCACCTCCTGGGGCCGTTGGTGCTTGGCTTTTTCACGCGATGACCTCAGGAGATTCGATCGGCGCAGGTTGTACCTCATAGGACCAACACAGCGAACAAGAACCAAGACCAGGCGCGACCCGCCTTGAGGTAGGGCCTCGTGAGTCCCGCGCTGGCTCACAAGTGTCCAGACACACCTCGTCTAGCCCTGCCCTGCCGAGCGAGTTCAGCCGTCACTGGTATGCCAAGCCACGTGTCAGGGCAGGGCTGTACACGCCCCGGGGGCTCTTCGCAGTAGGGAGTCCACTCTCACGCACTAGAAGTGAACCAACAATCACCACAGCGACCTGTGCCCTTCCTCGCGCTAACTTCCAGGGACTTCACGAGGGCCACAGCAGGCGGTACCGCAGACTCTCCCTCTTCTCTCGTGCGATTCGCTTGCCCGTTAAAAGGGGGCTCATGAGCATCGCGTCTCAGGAGCTCTTACTGGCTCTCCATCCCTCACCCCCTGGCCGTGACCACGGCATGCGACCTGGCATACCAGCGGCGGCTGAACTCGCTCGAGGGCCGGGACCTGAGGACGCAGAGCACCAAGAAGAACATGGAGGGGAGGGGGAGACCCGCACGGACCTGGCCAAGCTACACTACAGTGGACGATGTACGATTTCGGCACAACTCGAGGAGCCGACCCCGAACAGCCAAGAAAAGTTCTCGCTCTAGATCCACCATTCGCTACGGCATGAGACCCTTGCTCACTCCCTTCGCTGCCCTACTGCGACAACGTTCTCTTCCTTTCCCATCTCGAGACAGCTACTTGCGCGCTAAAGGGGACCTCTTGAGCATCGCGCCTCAGGAGCTCTTACTGGACCTCGGACCGCTCACCTCCTGGCCTTGACCATGGCACGCGACTTGGCATACCAGTGACGGCTGCAGCCTGCCTGGGGACCGGGATCTGTCAGCGTAGAGCAGCAAGCCGCCGCAGGATTGGAAAGGGGAGGACGAGCCTCGGCAGGATATGCGCACACAAATCTTCATAATGAGGGCTATGTTGACAAAAGGCATTACAGACTCTTTACACGCCCCCACGGGGTTCATTTCTTGATTCATCGCTGGGAACAAAAGGGAAGGAATTCCTAGGAGTTCTATCTACACGCACCCAATGTCGTCGATGCCATCATCAACAGTGGGCCACGCGAGGCCGACACCAACCCCATCCAGATCAGCAGCGACGGCGGCTGGACGCTGCAGCCTTGCTCTGGGCTCGGCGGGAGCTCGGGGGCATCACCGCCCACAGCACGAACTCACGCGAGGAGTCCTCAGCATGAACCCCTCGGGTGACGGCGTGCGCCTCTGTGGCGCGGCGGCCGCGGCCCTGGCGTGGGCGGCACCACTCACTGATCCTCCCACCGAAATCATCGACGTGAGCATACAAGGGTAGCGGGTACCCAAGAGGCGGCCTTTTGTACCAAGGCCGCGACACCACTGGCCTCACTACCATCTCGCAACGATGGGACCTCCTCTTCTTCGGTGGGAGCAGCTCGGGCTCAGTGAGGGGAGCCTTTCCCTTCTCCGCGGCAGTGAACCTCCTCGACGGCGCCATTGGTAGCAAGAGAGGAGCAAGGAAGGATAAGAAGCGGAAGAGGCAGAGGAAATATGGGCGACGGGGGCTCCGCCCCTCCCATTTATACTAGGAGGAGGCCAACCAGCACCCCACACGATCACAGGTAATGATGGTTTTCCTTGCCTGTCGCAGGGACTTGTCAAGTCGAGTAGTTGTCGAGGCAGCATGGGGAAGTGAAGACACCCATGTCCAATCAACCGCCATGCGTCGACCAAGGCCGCATGCTATTGGGGCCTGCGGCGCTCCGCACTTGACCTTTGGCTTCGCCTCGAAGCCAAGTCCGAGCGCACCTTGGGCCCGGGGGCTACTGCCGGCGTTTTGGGAACGGGGGTCCCTAGACTTGCCTGCCTGCGGCCCACAATGTGGCTCTGCGAGCGGGCTCGTACGGCCCATCTTCATCAACAACACATTCAAGACCCTCGCGAGGGGCCAAGCCTCGCGAGGCGGACGACACAATACCTCCTCAGAAGCGGCCTCGCCAGGAAGGCTCGCGAGGGGCGGAGAGATCAAGGCACGACAAACCTTGCGAGGTTCTAGTGACGTGAGCCATGACGACCAAGGCCAGGCGGGCGCCAGCGTGCGCATCGTCCTTGTTTCCTCTTTGGTGCTAAGGAAGCAGGCGCAGGCGTGGAGTACCGAGGCATCAAGCAAAGGTTTCCATATCAGTGCAACAAGACCAAGACCAGAAGGACGGCAAGACGGAGGTCATCATGGAGCCCAAGACGGCGTCACCACCAGAGCCTTTGGCAGGCGAAGACTACTTTTGTCAGGATAAGCTGTACTAGCTGTCCCCTTTCAAATTGGCCATTGTTGGCTCCCTTCCCGCTCAATATTTGGGGAGAGGACCAGGGCCTTTATAAATAGGGCTAGCCACCACCATAGCTAGGGGATGGAGGGTGAATCGAATCCACACACGCACAAGTTCGCCAAGCACAAGAACACCTCAACCTCAGGAGGCTGTTCTTCCCTTTGTACTGTTCATTGAGGGAGTCCTGGATTAGGGGGTGTTCGGATAGCCGGACTATACCTTCAGCCTGACTCCTGGACTATGAAGATACAAGATTGAAGACTTTGTCCCGTGTCCGGAAGGGACTTTCCTTGGCGTGGAAGGCAAGCTTGGCGATACGGATATGCAGATCTCCTACCATTGTAACCGACTTTGTGTAAACCTAACCCTCACCGGTGTCTATATAAACCGGAGGGTTTTAGTCCGTAGGACAACATAGACAACAACAATCATACCATAGGCTAGCTTCTAGGGTTTAGCCTCTCCGATCTCGTGGTAGATCTACTCTTGTACTACCCATATCATCAATATTAATCAAGCAGGACGTAGGGTTTTACCTCCATCGAGAGGGCCCGAACCTGGGTAAAACTTCGTGTCCCTTGTCTCCTGTTACCATCCGGCCTAGACGCACAGTTCGGGACCCCCTACCCGAGATCCGCCGGTTTTGACACCGACATTGGTGCTTTCATTGAGAGTTCCTCTGTGTCGTCGCCGTCAGGCTTGATGGCTCCTACGATCATCAATGACGATGTAGTCCAGGGTGAGACCTTCCTCCCCGGACAGATCTTCGTCTTCAGCGGCTTCGCACTGCGGGCCAATTCACTTGGCCATCTGGAGCAGATCGAAAGCTATGCCCCTGGCCGTCAGGTCAGATTTGGAAGTTTAAACTACACGGCTGACATCCGCGGGGACTTGATCTTCGACGGATTCGAGCCACTGCCGAGCGCGCCGCACTGTCACGACGAGCATGATCTAGCTCTGCCGCCGAACAGTGCCCTGGAGGCCGCACCCGCATCGGCTTCGACCCTTAATTCGGAGCCAACTGCGCCGATCGAGGATGGGTGGTTGGACGCCGCCTCGGGGGCTGCGATCCCAACGGCGATCGAGCCGAACACCAGCCCCGCACTCTGCGAGACTCGTGACTCCAAGGAGCCGGACTCCTCTCCGGACTCCGAACCCTCCGCGCCCCTGCCGATCGAATCCGATTGGGCGCCGATTATGGAGTTTACTGCCGCGGACATCTTTCAGCACTCGCCTTTCGGCGATATTCTGAAGACACTGAAGTCTCTCTCTTTATCAGGAGAGCCCTGGCCGGACTACGGTCAGCAAGGTTGGGATTCGGACGATGAAGAAATTCAAAGCCCACCCACCACCCACTTTGTAGCCACTGTCGACGACTTAACCGACATGCTCGACTTCGACTCCGAAGACATCGACGGTATGGACGCCGATGAAGGAGACGATGAAGAACCAGCGCCTATCAGGCCCTGGAAAGCCACCTCGTCATATGACATATACATGGTGGACACCCCAAAAGAAGGAGATGGCGATGGAACAGCGGAGGATGACCCCTCCAAGAAACAGCCTAAGCGCCGGCGTCAGCGGCGCCGCTCAAAATCCCGCCAAAACAAATACGGTGATTCCA
Organism: Triticum aestivum; assembly: GCF_018294505.1. Taxonomy (NCBI): domain Eukaryota; kingdom Viridiplantae; phylum Streptophyta; class Magnoliopsida; order Poales; family Poaceae; genus Triticum; species Triticum aestivum. The sequence continues at coordinate 47,420,468 of NC_057803.1, forward strand.
GCACGGGAGATAATAATACTCCGGAAAGTGCCGAAGAAAACCCCCTCCAGCAAGATTTAGCACAGGAGGATGGAGAAACCAGCCCTCATGAGAGAGCGGCAGACAGAGAGGTCGAGGACGATAATTATATGCCTCCCTCCGAAGACGAGGCAAGCCTCGACGACGACGAATTCGTCGTGCCAGAGGATCCCGTCGAGCAAGAGCGTTTTCAACGCAGGCTTATGGCCACGGCAAGAAGCCTCAAGAAAAAATAGCAACAGCTTAGAGCTGATCAAGATTTGCTAGTCGACATATGGACTGAAGTCCTTGCGGCCGAAGAGCATAAACTCGAAGGCCCCTCCAAGAGCTACCCAAAGCGCAGGTTGCTACCCCGATTAGAGGAGGAAGCACTTGATGCGGCCGACCGGCCACCTCGTGGCCGCGACAGAGAGGCCTCTCGGCCCTCCACTCAAGCCGCACCCCGTACTAAGGCACGGGAATATGCGCCAGACTTACGAGATATGTTGGAGGACAAGGCAAGGCAAACAAGATCGCTCTATGGATCGCATGGGCGCCCCATGGCTCGAGATGGTAACCGTCACGCGGGCCACAAATTCGGCATGGCCGAACATAATAGATAAAGCTCATTGGAGCTACGTCGTGATATAGCCCAGTACAGAGGCGCCGCACACCCACTATGCTTCACAGACGAAATAATGGATCATCAAATCCCCGAGGGTTTCAAACCCGTAAATATCGAATCATATGATGGCACAACAGATCCTGCGGTATGGATCGAGGATTATCTCCTTCATATCCACATGGCCCGCGGCGATGATTTCCACGCCATCAAATACCTCCCACTCAAGCTTAAAGGACCAGCTCGGCATTGGCTTAACAGCTTGCCAACAGGATCAATCAGTTGTTGGGAGGACCTGGAAGCCGCATTCCTCGACAATTTCCAGGGCACTTATGTGCGACCCCCAGACGCCGATGACCTAAGTCACGTAATTCAGCAGCCAGAGGAATCGGCCAGGCAATTCTGGACACGGTTCCTAACAAAGAAAAATCAAATAGTCGACTGTCCGGACGCTGAGGCCCTAGCAGCCTTCAAGCACAATATCCGTGACGAGTGGCTTGCCCGGCACCTTGGACAGGAAAAGCCGAAGTCTATGGCAGCACTCACGACACTCATGACCCGCTTTTGCGCGGGAGAAGACAGCTGGCTTGCTCGTAGCAACAATATGACCAAGAACCCTGGTAATTCGGATACCAGGGACAGTAGTGGCAGGTCGCGTCGCAACAAGCAGAAGCGCCGCATTAACGGCGACAATGCTGAGGATACGGCAGTTAATGCCGGATTCAGAGGCTCTAAATCCGGTCAGCGGAAAAAGCCATTCAAAAGGAATCCTAGGGGCCCGTCCAGTTTGGACCGAATACTCGACCGCTTGTGCCAGATACATGGCACCCCCGAAAAGCCGGCCAATCACACCAACAGGGATTGTTGGGTGTTCAAGCAGGCAGGCAAGTTAAACGCCGAAAATGAAGACAAGGGGCTGCATAGCGATGACGACGAGGAGCCCCGGCCGCCGAACAACAGTGGACAGAAGGGTTTTCCCCCACAAGTGCGGACGGTGAACATGATATACGCAACCCACGTCCCCAAAAGGGAGCGGAAGCGCGCGTTAAGGGACGTATACGCGGTAGAGCCAGTCGCCCCAAAGTTCAACCCATGGTCCTCCTGCCCGATCACCTTTGATCGAAGGGACCATCCCACTAGCATCCGTCATGGCGGATTCGCCGCATTGGTTCTAGACCCAATTATTGACGGATTTCATCTCACTAGAGTCCTTATGGACGGCGGCAGTAGCCTGAACCTGCTTTACCAGGATACAGTGCGGAAAATGGGCATAGATCCCTCGAGGATTAAGCCCACCAAAACGACCTTTAAAGGCGTAATACCAGGTGTAGAGGCCAACTGTACAGGCTCAGTCACACTTGAAGTGGTCTTCGGATCTCCGGATAATTTCCGAAGCGAGGAGTTAATCTTCGACATAGTCCCATTCCGCAGTGGCTATCACGCACTGCTCGGGCGAACCGCATTCGCCAAGTTCAATGCGGTACCGCACTACGCATACCTTAAGCTCAAGATGCCAGGCCCTCGAGGAGTAATTACGGTCAATGGAAACACCGAACGCTCCCTCCGAACGGAGGAGCACACGGCGGCCCTTGCAGCGGAAGTACAAAGCAGCCTCTCCAGGCAGTTCTCCAGTCCGGCCATTAAACGACCGGACACCGTCAAGCGCGCCCGGAGTAACCTACAACAAGACCGCCTGGCACGATCCGAGCAGGCGTAGCAATGCGGCCCCAACCCCAGCCCTCGCAAAAATGCGACACCAGTACTTCGCGTACATAACTACGCTCTAGAAATACCATGGGTACAGGGGAAGGGGCACCATCACGGCATGCCCGAAACACGGCTTAAACCGCACCAGGGGCTGCCGATTTTTTAATTTTCTCTTACTTTCAGGACTCCACTCTTCGGAAGGCCTGTTCGGCAGTTCAATTGCCGCACAAACGATGCAAGAACCAGGGAAGCAGACAAGCCACGCCGCATTACGGAACTCCCAGGTGGTCTCTATCACGAGCAGTATACCTGTTTCGCATACTATTCCGCAGCTTGCCCCTGGAACGGACATGTTACATAGTCCAACCTTTTGCTTATCGCATTATTTGTATCGTTCTGCTTTGATCGCAGCCCTCTTTAATAAACAATGCATAGCTTTTGTCTATTTTTGCATTACTCTTTTTTATATATATGTTCCTTAACGACATGTTGCACCCGTACACTTTGGTACGGCCAAAATACGCCAGGGGCTTTAGTACCCCTCAATATGGTGTGAGAAGTCCGAACACTTTAACAAGTGCGGCACCCCGAACTTATAGCATTATATGCATCGGCTCCGAATCATGTCTTGGGTCAATAGTTGGGTTTGCCCGGCTCCTATGTTTTGGTGCCTTACGTTCCGCTATATCGGCTAAGGTAGCACTAGGAGAACCACTGCGATTGTGCCCCAGTTGAGCTGGGTCGAGCACCTCAGTGGAGAAAGCTAAAACTGACTGTCATGATGAAGCGAGAGCTGGTCGCTGTTCGAGAGGTTTTTCGAGTCCCTAACGACTTATGCCGCTTAGAGCGAGGAGCCGGCTCTGTCCGGCCAAGGCGTGGATAGCGCCCCGAACTCGGTCTTCCGAATACCAGGGGCTTCGCCGAAATTTAAAATTATAGAATTCTATGGCTAAGTGAGAGTGTTCACGCATTATAGTCCGATTGCCTTGTTCGTTGGGCTGAGCGCCTCCCTCGAAGGACCCAAACATGGGAAAAAGAGCGCTCAGGTTTATCCCCGAACACCCCAGCACTAGCGGCACGGGGGCAGAAGCCGACGACTTGCCATCTCTCAGAATTGATAAACAGCCGCACAGAAGGTAATATTTTAAATTCCAACAGCATTGCTTAGCGCATATGAACAAGTTTTCAGCGCACAGGACAAAACGAGCAAGTTTCACTCAAAAATTACATCCCTAGAACATTCATCCGCCACAAGGCAGGCACCCTTCAGAACATCCTTATAATAATTCTCGGGCTTGCGATGCTCTTTCCCCGGCGGTGGCCCGTCCTTCACAAGCTTCTCAGCATCCAGCTTGCCCCAGTGCACCTTAGCACGGGCAAGGGCCCTACGGGCACCTTCAATGCAGACGGAGCGCTTGATGACTTCGAGCCTTGGACAGGCCTCCACCAGCCGCCGCACCAGCCCGAAATAGCTCCCAGGCAGAGCCCCTCCAGGCCACAGCCGAACTATGAGGCCCTTCATGGCCTGTTCGGCCGCCTTGTGGAGCTCGACCAGTTGCTTCAGCTGGTCGCTCAGGGGCACGGGGTGTCCGGCCTCAGCATACTGAGACCAGAACACCTTCTCTGTCGAGCTGCCCTCCTCGGCTCGATAGAATGCGGCGGCATCGGACACACTCCGGGGAAGATCTGCGAACGCTCCTGGAGAGCTCCGGATTCGGGTAAGTAACAAGTAACTCACGTTTATGTGTTTGCTTTGCATAAAGAATGCCTTACCCGCCGCTATCTTCTTCACCTCATCCAACTCCTGGAGGGTCTTCTGGGATTCGGCCTTGGCAGACTTGGCATTTTCAATAGCCACCGCGAGCTCGGACGCTCGCGTCTTTGAGTCAAGCTCCAAACTCTCATGTTTTTCCATGAGAGCCTGGAGCTCTTGCCGTACCTTGCCAACCTCGGCCTCATACTTCTCCCGCTCGGTGCGCTCCGTGGCCGCCCTCTTCTCGGCCTCGACCAGCGCTTGCTTAAGGGTCGCCACCTCAGACGTGGCCCCTACAATAGCCACGATAATCCTGTCATTTTTTGCAATTGCACCTTTTTATATATATTTAAACAAGGTATTTCTTACCTTCATTGTCCTCGAGCTGCTTCTTGGCACGCCCGAGCTCTTGCTCGGACCGCTCGAGGTTCTGCTTTAGCGTGTCCACTTCCGCAGTCAGTGCGGCGGACGCAAGCAGAGAAGCCTGCATACGCATATTGACTCCTTTTTGTTAGACTCCTGCGAATTTTATTTGATCCTCTATTCGGCTTTTCTTCCCGAACGCCAAACAGAGCATCAGGGGCTACTGTCTATGCGGTAATATTATTTACACATTCTTTACTTACCTCAAAGCCTGTTAAAAGGCTAGTACAAGCTTCAGTCAGTCCGCTCTTGGCGGACTGAACCTTCTGGACCACCGCACTCATAATGGTGCGGTGCTCCTCGTCGATGGAGGCGCCTTGGAGCGCCTCCAACAGATTGTCCGGCGCCTCCGGTTGGACGGGGGTCACCGGCACGGTGGGCTTGCTCCTCTTGGAAGGAGGTCCCCCGCCGGACTCTGGAACCTTTGAAGGTTCCGGAGCGGTGTCCGGCCTAGAGCCGGACTTGGAGCCCTGGGGGGTTTCATCCCCTTTACTCCTGGAGTCCGGGAGGTCGCCTTGCGGCGCCTCCAGGACCACCTCCTCCCGGCTTGGAACCTGTTGGGACAACACTTCGGTGTCGTCCGTAGGGCGGGGGGAGGAAGCCGTCGGAAGCGAGTTCACATCCGACGAGTCCAGTGAGCCGCTCGACGACACGTCGAGCCGGTCTTTGGGTGGGCTGCATAAACATATTCGACATAAGGGAAAGCTGTGCAATAAACGAATACTATGAATTACTCTGGTATCCGGATACTTACGATTTTGCCAGGGGCTTGGCCCTGGGCGGCCACTCCTCTCCGCCGTCGTCGGCGTCGGTGGAGTAGTCCGGAGGAAGGGTTTTCCCCTTCTTGGACCCTCCGGCCTCCCCAGAGAGGGCGGCCTTCCTTTTCTTCTCTCCTCCCGCTGGAGGGGGAGAGGTCTCTTCTTCTTCCTCCTCGTCTTCACGGGAGGAATGCGCCTCGGAACCGTCGGATGATGGATCCGACACCTCCTGGCGCCGGGCACTCTTTCGAGTCCCCGTGGCCTTTTTCGCGGCCTTCTTCTCCGGCACCACATAGGGTGCCGGAACCAGCAGCTTCGCCAAGCGAGCGTCCGCTGGGCCTTCGGGCAAAGGAGCCGGACAGTTGATCTGTCCGGACGTCACCTGCCAATCCTGTCAAAGGTAAGGGAGCTTAGATCCCGCATGGAGTCAAACTATGAAAAACTGATACCCTGTAAAAGGAAAAAACAGCTTACCGCATGAGCGTGACGCTGCGTACTGAATCCGCGATCCTCGGTAGCGGATGCGGGGGCCTCGGCGCCCTTGAAAAGCACCTTCCAGGCATCTTCGTACGTCGTGTCGAAGAGCCTGCTCAGAGTTTGGTGCCGCGCCGGGTCGAACTCCCACAGGTTGAAAGCCCGTTGTTGACACGGGAGGATCAGGCGGATGAGCATAACCTGGACTACGTTGACAAGTTTGAGCTTCTTGTCCACCAGGGTTTGGATGCATGTTTGGAGTCCGGTCAGCTCTCCTTTTTTACCCCACGACAGGCCCGTCTCCTTCCAGGAGGTGAGCCGCGTAGGGGTCCGGATCGAAACTCGGGGGCTGCGACCCATTCGGGGTCGCGCGGCTCGGTGATGTAAAACCACCCCGATTGCCACCCCTTTAGGGTCTCCACAAAGGAGCCCTCGAGCCATAAGACGTTGGCCATCTTGCCCACCATGGCGCCTCCGCACTCCGCCTGGTTGCCGCGCACCACCTTCGGCTTGACATTGAAAGTCTTGAGCCATAGGCCAAAATGGGGGCGGATGCGGAGGAAAGCCTCGCACACGACGATAAACGCCGAGATGTTGAGGACAAAGTTCGGGGCCAGATCGTGGAAATCCAGGCCATAGTAGAACATGAGCCCCCGGACAAATGGGTGAAGAGGGAAGCCCAGTCCGCGTAGGAAATGGGGGAGGAACACCACCCTCTCATGGGGCCTAGGGGTGGGGATGAGCTGCCCCTTTTCGGGAAGCCGGTACGCAATGTCGTTAGACAAGTATCCGGCCTTCCTCAGTTTTTTGATGTGTCCCTCCGTGACGGAGGAGACCATCCACTTGCCTCCCGCTCCGGACATGGCTGGAGAAGGTTGAGGTGGGGAGTGCGGACTTGGGCGCTGGAGCTCGAGTGCGCGAGAATGGATAAGCAAGGGAGGAAGAAGGCGTAGGTGAAAAGGTGGATCCTTATCCCCTTATATGGGTGGACGCAACTACGTGTCCCCACCAGCCTGGTAAAACTCGCTTATCTCCAAGCGCCGTAATCAATGGCGCGGTTGGGTTACCCACGCCCGTATTGATGAGAATCCCGGAATAAGGGGACACGATCTCTGCTTTAACAAGACGTGCCAAGGAAACCGCCTCGCATGACGCGCTGAGGTGGGATAATGAAACGACTCGGATAAAGGCTTGGCCGTGGTGTGTCACACTACGGAATACGTCAGCAGATTAGATTTGTGTAAATATTATTCTCTCTATGGCAATATGTGGAAACTTATTTTGCAGAGCCGGACACTATCTTTGTGTTCAAAATCTTCTATGAAGTACTTGGAGGAGGAACCCGCCTTGCAATGCCGAAGACAATCTGCGCGCCGGACTCGTCGTCATTGAAGCCTAGTTCAGGGGCTACTGAGGGAGTCCTGGATTAGGGGGTGTCCGGATGGCCGGACTATACCTTCAGCCGGACTCCTGGACTATGAAGATACAAGATTGAAGACTTCGTCCTGTGTCCGGAAGGGACTTTCCTTGGCGTGGAAGGCAAGCTTGGCGATACGGATATGCAGATCTCCTACCATTGTAACCGACTTTGTGTAACCCTAACCCTCTCCGGTGTCTATATAAACCGGGGGGTTTTAGTCCGTAGGACAACATAGACAACAACAATCATACCATAGGCTAGCTTCTAGGGTTTAGCCTCTCCGATCTCGTGGTAGATCTACTCTTGTACTACCCATATCATCAATATTAATCAAGCAGGACGTAGGGTTTTACCTCCATCAAGAGGGCCCGAACCTGGGTAAAACTTCGTGTCCCTTGTCTCCTGTTACCATCCGGCCTAGACTCAGGAGGCTGTTCTTCCCTTTGTACTGTTCATCCTCAGCCCGAGAGGCAATCCACCACCACCACACTGGAGTAGGGTATCACACCACAACGGTGGCCCGAACCAGTATAAATCTTGTGTCCTTTGTGTTGCGAGTTCGTCGAGTTAGTTCGTAAGATATTAGCCGAGTTAGGACGTGGATCGTAGGGGGGAGATCTTCACGCGCACCCCAGTGTTCAAACCTTAGGGGTTTTGTCGGAACCCGTGATCCGACACTTTTATATCGATATTTATTACATTATGGGCTGTTATTACACATTATGTCACAATACTTATGTCTATTCTCTCTTATTTTACAAGGTTTACATGAAGAGGGGAATGCCGGCAGCTGGAATTCTGGGCTGGAAAATGAGCAAATATTAGAGACCTATTCTGCACATCTCCAAAAGTCATGAAACTTCACGGGAGCATGTTTCAGAATATATATCAAATATTGGGCAAAAGAAGTACCAGAGGAGGGCCACACATCGTCCATGAGGGTGGGGGCGCGCCCTACCCCCCTGGGCGCGCCCCCTGCCTCGTGGGTCCCCTGGCAGCCCTCTGATGCCCATCTTTGGCTATATGGAGTCTTTCGTTGAGAAAAAAATCATAGCTTTTGGGAAGAAACTCCGCCGCCACGAGGCGGAACCTTGGCGGAACCAATCTAGGATTCCGGCGGAGCTGTTCTGCTGAGGAAACTTCCCTCCGGGAGGGGGAAATCGTCACCATCGATCCTCTGATCGGGAGGGGGTCAATCTCCATCAACATCTTCACCAGCACCATCTCATCTCAAAACCTAGTTCATCTCTTGTATCCAATCTTTGTCTCAAACCCTCAGATTGGTACCTGTGGGTTGCTAGTAGTGTTGATTACTCCTTGTAGTTGATGCTAGTTGGTTTACTTGGTGGAAGATCATATGTTCAGATCCATTATGCATATTAATACCCCTCTGATTATGAACATGAATGTGATTTGTGAGTAGTTACGTTTGTTCCTGAGGACATGGGAGAAGTCTTGCTATAAGTAGTCATGTGAATTTGGCATTCGTTCGATATTTTGATGAGATGTATGTTGTCATTCCTCTAGTGGTGTCATGTGAACGTCGACTACATGACACTTCACCATTGTTTGGACCTAGAGGGAGGCATTGGTAAGTAATAAGTAGATGATGGGTTGCTAGAGGGACAGAAGCTTAAACCCTAGTTTATGTGTTGCTTCGTAAGGGGCTGATTTGGATCCATATGTTTCATGCTATGGTTAGGTTTACCTTAATACTTCTGTTGTAGTTGCGGATGCTTGCAATAGGGGTTAATCATAAGTGGGATTCTTGTCCAAGGAAGGACAGTGCCCAAGCACCGGTCCACCCACATATCAAATTATCAAAGTACCGAACGTGAATCATATGAGCGTGATGAAAACTAGCGTGACAATAATTCCCATGTGTCCTCGTGAGCGTTTTCCTTTATATAAGAGTTTGTCCAGGGTTGTCCTTTAATACAAAAAAGATTGGGACATCTTGCTGCACCTTATTTACTTTTACTATTTGTTACCCGTTACAAATTACCTTATCACAAAACTATCTGTTACCGATAATTCCAGTGCTTGCAGAGAATACCTTGCTGAAAACCGCTTATCATTTCCTTCTGCTCCTCGTTGGGTTCGACACTCTTACTTATCAAAAAGGCTACGATACATCCCCTACACTTGTGGGTCATCAAGACTCTTTTCTGGCACTGTTACCGGGGAGTGAAGCGCCTTTGGTAGGTGAAATTTGGTAAGGAAAAATTTATATAGTGTGCTGAAATTTACTGTCACTTGTTACTATGGAACATAATCCTTTGAGGGGCTTGTTCGGGGTATCTTCACCCCGACCAGTAGAGCAAAGAGTTGCTCCTCAACCTATTGAACCTACTAAAAATGTTTACTTTGAAATTCCTTCGAGTATGATAGAGAAACTGCTAGCTAATCCTTTTTCGGGAGATGGAACATTACATCCCAATTTGCACCTAATCTATGTGGATGAAGTTTGTGGATTATTTAAGCTTGCAGGTATGCCCGAGGATGTTATCAATAAGAAGGTCTTCCCTTTATCTTTGAAGGTAAAGGCATTGACATGGTTTAGGCTATGTGATGATATGGGATCATGGAACTACAACCGATTGAAATTGGAATTTCATCAGAAGTTTTATCCTATGCATCTTGTTCATCGTGATCGTAATTGTATATATAATTTTTGGCCTCGCAAAGGAGAAAGCATCGCTCAAGCTTGGGGGAGGCTTAAGTCAATGTTATATTCATGCCCCAATCATGAGCGCTCAATAGAAATTATTATTCAAAAAATTTATGCTCGGCTTTCTCTTGATAATCGCTCCATGCTCGATACTTCTTGTACTGGTTCTTTCATGATGAAGACTATTGAATGAAAATGGGATTTATTGGAAAGAATTAAACGCAACTCTGAAGATTGGGACCACGACGAAGGTAAGGAGTCAGGTGTAACACCTAAGTTTGATTGTGTTAAATCTTTTATGGATACCGATGTTTTTCGTGAATTTAGCACTAAATATGGACTTGACTCTGAGCTAGTAGCTTCTTTCTATGAATCCTTTGCTACTCATGTTGATCTTCCTAAGGAGAAGTGGTTTAAATATAATCCTCCCATTGAAGTAAAAGTAGTTGAACCTATTAAAGTTGAAGAAAAGACTATCACTTATAATGATATGTTTATGAATGAAAGAAGGGAAATAGATGAAGTATTCTTTAAACAGGGACCTATTTTGAAACACAACTTGCCTGTTGAAATCCTAGGGGATCCTCCTCTACCTAAGGGTGATCCCCTGCTTGAGCTTAAACTTTTACCTGATACTCTTAAATATGCTTATCTTGATGAGAAAGAGACATATCCTGTTATTATTAGTGCTAACCTTTCAGAGCAAGAAGAAAATAAATTATTGAAAACTCTGAAGAAGCACCGTGCTGCTATTGGATATACTCTTGATGATCTTAAGGGCATTGGTGCCACTCTCTGCTAGCACAAAATAAAATTGGAGAAAGATGCGAAATCGGTTGTTGATCACCAACGACAGTTAAATCCTAAGATGAAAGAAGTGGTAAGAAAAGAAATACTAAAGCTTCTGGAGGCAGGTATAATTTATCCCGTTGCTGATAGTCAGTGGGTAAGCCATGTCCATTGTGTCCCCAAGAAGGGAGGTATTACTGTTATTCCTAATGATAAAAATGAATTGATCCCACAAAGAATTGTTACAGGTTATAGAATGGTAATTTATTTCCGCAAATTAAATAAAGCTACTAAAAAGGATCATTACCCTTTACCTTTTGTTGATCAAATGCTAGAAATATTATCCAAACATACACATTTCTACTTTCTAGATGGTTATTCTGGTTTCTCTCAAATACCTGTGTCAAAAGAGGATCAAGAAAAGATAACTTTTACTTGCCCTTTCGGTACCTTTGCTTATAGACATACGCCTTTTGGTTTATGCAATGCACCTGCTACTTTTCAAAGATGTATGACTGCTATATTCTCTGACTTTTATGAAAAGATCATTGACGTTTTCATGGATGATTTCTCCGTTTACGGAACTTCTTTTGATGATTGCTTAAGCAACCTTGATCGAGTTTTGCAGAGATGTGAAGAAACTAATCTTGTATTGAATTGGGAGAAGTGCCACTTTATGGTTAATGAAGGTATTGTCTTGGGGCATAAAATTTCCGAAAGAGGTATTGAAGTTGATAAAGCTAAACTTGATGCTATTGAAAAGATGTCGTGTCCTAAGGACATTAAAGGTATACGAAGTTTCCTTGGTCATGCCGGTTTTTATATGAGGTTCATTAAGGACTTCTCTAAAATTTCTAGGCCTCTGACTAATCTCTTACAAAATGATGTTCCTTTTGCTTTTGATGATGACTATGTAGAAGGATTTGAAATACTTAAGAAAGCTTTGATTTCTGCACCTATTGTTCACCCTCCTGATTGGAATTTACCATTTGAAATCATGTGTGATGCTAGTGATTATGCTGTAGGGGATGTTCCAGGACAAAGAGTTGATAAGAAATTAAATGTTATTCAATATGCTAGTAAAACTCTAGACAGTGCTCAAAGAAATTATGCTACTACTGAAAAAGAATTTTTAGCAGTTGTGTTTGCTTGTGATAAGTTCAGACCTTATATTATTGATTCTAAAGTAACTGTTCACACTGATCATGCTGCTATTAAATATTTGATGGAAAATAAGGATGCTAAACCTAGACTTATTGGATGGGTTCTCTTGCTACAAGAATTTGATTGGCATATTATTGATAGAAAGGGAGCTGAGAACCCCGTTGCAGAGAACTTGTCTAGGTTAGAGAATGTTCTTGATGACCCACTACCTATTGATGATAGCTTTCCTGATGAACAATTAGTTGTGATAAATTCTTCTTGTACTGCTCCATGGTATGATGATTATGCTAATTATATTGTTGCTAAGTTTATACCACCTAGTTTCACATACCAGCAAAAGAAAAAGTTCTTCTATGATTTAAGACATTACTTCTAGGATGAACCACATCTTTATAAAGAAGGAGTAGATGGTGTTATTAGATATTGCGTACCTGAGCATGAATAGGAACAGATCCTACACAAGTGTCACTAGGAGGCTTATGGAGGACATGCTGGAGATAGAACTGCACATAAGGTATTGCAATCCGGTTTTTATTGGCCTACTCTCTTCAAGGATGCATGTAAGTTTGTTTTGTCTTGTGATGAATGTCAAAGAATTGGTAATATTAGTAGACGTCAAGAAATGCCTATGAATTATTCACTTGTTATTGAACCATTTGATGTTTGGGGCTTTGATTATATGGGACCGTTTCCTTTGTCTAATGGGTACACACATATTTTAGTTGTTGTTGATTACGTCACTAAGTGGGTACAAGCTATTCCAACTAGCAGTGCTGATCATAACACCTCTATTAAGATTCTTAAAGAAGTTATTTTTCCGAGGTTTGGAGTCCCTAGATACTTAATGACTGATGGTGGTTCACATTTTATTCATGGTGCTTTTCGTAAAATGCTTGCTAAGTATGATGTTAATCATAGAATTGCATCTCCTTATCACCCACAGTCTAGTGGTCAAGTAGAATTGAGTAATAGAGAGCTTAAGTTAATTTTGCAAAAGACTGTTAATAGATCTAGGAAGAATTGATCCAAGAAACTTGATGATGCATTATGGGCCTATAGAACTGCAAACAAAAATCCTATGGGCCATTAAAGAGCTCAACTATGACTTCAAACTCCGTATAAGATGGTTTATGGTAAAGCTTGTCACTTACCTCTCAAACTAGAACATAAGGCATATTGGGCCATTAAAGAGCTCAACTATGACTTCAAACTTGCCGGTGAGAAGAGGCTTTTTGACATTAGCTCACTTGATGAATGGAGAGCCCAGGCTTATGAGAATGCCAAATTGTTTAAAGAAAAGGTTAAAAGATGGCATGACAAAAGGATACAAAAATGAGAGTTTAATGTAGGTGATTATGTATTGTTATACAACTCTCATTTAAGATTTTTTGCAGGCAAACTCCTCTCTAAATGGGAAGGTCCTTACATCATCGAGGAGGTCTATTGTTCCGGTGCCATAAAAATCAACATCTTTGAAGGCACAAATCCGAGGGTGGTGAACGGTCAAAGAATCAAACATTATATCTCAGGTAATCCCATAAATGTTGAAACTACTGTTATTAAAACTGTAACCCCGGAGGAATACATAAGGGACACTTTCCAGAACATTTCAGACTCCGAAAAGGAATAGGTACGTGGTACGGTAAGTAAACCGACTCCAAAACAGTTCTAATGGCAATTTTCTCCGTTTTGGAATATTTAAGAAAATAGGAAAATAAGAAGTAGTCCGGAAAGGACACAAGGCTTCCACGAGGGCGGAGGGCGCGCCCTACCCTTTGGGCGCGCCGCCCTGCCTCGTGGTCACCTCGTGTGCCCTCCGGACTCCGTTTTCTTGCACGATACTTCTTTTGGTCGGTAAAAATTCATTATATAATCTCCCGAAGGTTTTGACCACCGTACCACGCAAATATCTCCTGTTTTTCTTTCGAGCTGTTTTCTTCCAGGGTTGTCAAGTCCAGGCATCATGTCGTCTCCCTCCTCCTCCAACAGTGAGGGCAATGATGCTTGGATAATGAAGATAGAGCTAAAGAGAGAAGAGCCCGGAGAGCTCAACAAGGATGATGGGATCAAGAAGGCCATGGGGGATCAAGTTCCGACAGTAGTAGAAGAATACATCCTTGAACCTCATCACAATCTCTTTACCCCAACGGAGATTGAAGCTTTCAAGATGATTGAGTTAGCTCGCATTCAAAACAAGTATCTCACAAGTGAAAATATTTTGTTGAAGGAGCATATTGTCGCACTCAAGGGCATTATCCGCAAATTGGAGGACCTCCTACACTCGATGTGTGACTATCCATCATCATCAACACCTTCTTCACCAACAAATAAGAACTAAGTATCAGGTATGGGCACTCCCCTTGGCAACTGCCAAGCTTGGGGGAGTGCCCTGGTATCGTATTATCACCATCACTTTTATCTTTACCGTTTTTCTTAGTTTATCCTTTTGGTAATATCTTGATCTAGTAGAATAAAGTTTTAGTATGATCTAGTTTTGAGTTTTGCTTTATGATCCTTCTATGTAATCGAGTCTGTGAGGTATATATAATAAAGATTAGTGTTGAGTCAAGGGCTTGATTATCTTACTATGATCTTGAGGGAATAAAGTAAAAGAAAAAGAGTAAAAAGAAATAAAGAGATCATATGGATCTTATGGAGAGTAATGACTTCACATATAAAGAGTATGATGAATAAAAGTTGTTGAGAGTTGACAAACATAGTTTTGGTCATAGTTGCAATTAATAGGAAGTAATAAAGAAAGAGAGTTTTCACATATAAATATACTATCTTGGACATCTTTTATGATTGTGAGCACTCATTAAAATATGACATGCTAAAGAGTTGACATTGGACAAGGAAGACAACGTAATGGGTTATGTTTTCTTACATCTGAGATAAATTATGTTGTCATGGTTCATCCAACATGTTGAGCTTGCCTTTCCCTCTCATGCTAGCCAAATTCTTAGCACCAAGTAGAGATACTACTTGTCCTTCCAAATATCCTTAAACCCAGTTTTGCCATGAGAGTCCACCATATCTACCTATGGATTGAGTAAGATCCTTCAAGTAAGTTGTCATCGATGCAAGTAATAAAAATTGCTCTCTAAATATGTATGATTTATTAGTGTAGAGAAAATAAGCTTTATACGATCTTGTGATGTGGAAGAAATAAAAGCGACGGACTTCATAATAAAGGTCCATATCACAAGTGGCAATATAAAGTGACGTTCTTTTGCAATAAGACTTCGTGCATCCAAACATAAAAGCACATGACAACCTCCGCTTCCCTCTGCGAAGGGCCTATCTTTTATTCTTGTCTTATACTTCATGCAAGAGTCACGGTGACCTTCATCTTTCCTTTTTATATTTTATCCTTTGGCAAGCACAATGTGTTGGAAAGATCCTGATATATATAGCTAATTGGATGTGAGTTTTCATGAACTATTATTGTTGACATTACCCTTGAGGTAAAAGGTTGGGAGACAAAACTATAAGCCCCTATCTTTCTCTGTGTCCGATTAAAAATTCATAACCATAAATATCTCGTGAGTGTTAGCAATTGTGAAAGACTAAATGATGGTTGAGTATGTGGACTTACTGAAAAGCTCTTATTGACTCTTTCTGATGTTATGATAAATTGCAATTGCCTCAATGACTGAGATTATAGTTTGTTGGTTCTCAATGAAGTTTCTGATTCATACTTGAAATTGTGATTGAATTGTTACTTTAGCATAAGAGATCATATGACAATATATGTATATGTTGTTGTTCTAAGAATGATCATGATGCCCGCATGTCCGTATTTTATTTTTATCGACACCTCTTTCTCTAAACATGTGGACATATTTTTCGATATCGGCTTTCTCTTGAGGACAAGCGAGGTCTAAGCTTGGGGGAGTTGATACATCCATTTTGCATCATGCTTTTATATCGATATTTATTGCATTATCGGCTGTTATTACACATTATGTCACAATACTTATGTCTATTCTCTCTTATTTTACAAGGTTTACATGAAGAGGGGGAATGCCGGCAGCTGGAATTCTGGGCTAGAAAAGGAGCAAACATTAGAGAGCTATTCTGCACATCTTCAAAAGTCCTGAAACTTCACGAGAGCACGTTTCATAATATATAAAAAATATTAGGCGAAAGAAGTACCAGAGGAGGGCCACCCTCCGTCCAAGAGGGTGGGGGCGCGCCCTACCCCCTGGGCGCACCCCCTGCCTCATGGGCCCCCTGGCAGCCCTCTAATGCCCATCTTTGGCTATATGGAGTCTTTCGTCGAGAAAAAAAATCATAAGCAAGGTTTCGGGAAGAAACTCCGCCGCCACAAGGCGGAACCTTGATGGAACCAATCTAGGGTTCCGGCGGGAGCTGTTCTGTCGGGGAAACTTCCCTCCGGGAGGGGGAAATCATCACCATCATCCTCACCATCGATCTTCTCATCAGGAGGGGGTCAATCTCCATCAACATCTTCACCATCACCATCTCATCTCAAACCCTAGTTCATCTCTTGTATCCAATCTTTGTCTCAAAACCTTGGATTGGTACCTGTGGATTGCTAGTAGTGTTGATTACTCCTTGTAGTTGATGCTAGTTGGTTTACTTGGTGGAAGATCATATGTTCAGATCCATTATGCATATTAATACCCCTCTGATTATGAACATGAATATGATTTGTGAATAGTTACGTTTGTTCCTAAGGACATGAGAGAAGTCTTGCTATAAGTAGTCATGTGAATTTGGTATCCGTTCGATATTTTGATGAGATGTATGTTGTCATTCCTCTAGTGGTGTCATGTGAACGTCGACTACATGACACTTCACCATTGTTTGCATCTAGAGGGAGGCATTGGGAAGTAATAAGTAGATACTGGGTTGCTAGAGTGACAGAAGTTTAAACCCTAGTTTATGCGTTGCTTCGTAAGGGGCTGATTTGGATCCATATGTTTCATGCTATGGTTAGGTTTACCTTAATACTTCTGTTGTAGTTGCGGATGCTTGCAATAGGGGTTAATCATAAGTGGGATGCTTGTCCAAGGAAGGACAATACACAAGCACCGGTCCACCCACATATCAAATTATCAAAGTACCGAACGCGAATCATATGAGCGTGATGAAAACTAGCTTGACGATAATTCCCATGTGTCCTCGGGAGTGCTTTCCTTTATATAAGAGTTTGTCCAGGCATGTCCTTTACTACAAAAATGATTGGGCCATTTTGATGCACCTTATTTACTTTTACTATTTGTTACCCGTTACAAATTACCTTATCACAAAACTATCTGTTACCGATAATTTCAGTGCTTGCAGAGAATACCTTGCTGAAAACCGCTTATCATTTTCTTTTGCTCCTCGTTGGGTTCGACACTCTTACTTATCAAAAAGGCTATGATAGATCCCCTACACTTGTGGGTCATCACCCACAACCAAGGGAAGCAACAACCGGAGCAACACACGCGTCTTAGCTCCCCCCGCACGTGCCCAAGCCCCTCCAGCAAGCGCACCACCCAGCACGACAACCACGCCCGACAACCGCTACTTCCACGCACCGCACCAGCCCCCACCCGAATATGTGCCAGATCCGACGTGGGGACGTCAAATCCTAGCTAGCAGACCCCGGTTAGCCACATGTCACCACCTGCCTCTCACGTCGCCCGCCTGGACACCAGATCAAGGCTCCCAATGGCGCATGCATCCACCAGAGCACATCCTCATGCGCCTGCCACCGCCATCCGCACCGCAGCGCACGCCGCCGCCACCCATGCCAGCTATTGCGCTGCCGGACCCACACAAACATGGCGCCCCATTCGGCCATGTTGTCCCGCGCCAGCCACCCGGAACAAGCGAGGGGAAGAGGCTGCCCACCGCCACCGGCACCTCCAGGGCTTTGCCTCACGGCTCTTGCAAGAACGGCGGGGAAGGGGGACGGGAGGATGGGGGAGTGACCGGTGGCTAGGGTTGGTCCTCTCGGTCGGCCGCGAGGGCGATGATGAAGCTATGTACCTAGGGTAGGGTCATGGACCTGTCCAGTGTACCCTCCCCAAGGACATCTTTACAAAGAATCAGAAGCAGTCGAAGAGAAATCATCATCCACTCGACCGTGGAGATGCGCTCACTCGACCACCTTGAAGACACTCGACCACCAGAAGATGAGGAACCCTCCACTCTGCAACGGTTAAGACTTAAACCATAGCATTATGAGCATTTATGACATCTACTGTAGACGTTACCTGTAACGCCTTTCCTTTATGAGCATTGAACTCTGTGTAACGGAGGGGAGCTGGGGTCTTGGCGCACTCTATATAAGCCACCTCCCTCCTCTGGGACAAGGGTTCGCACTTTTGTAAACACACACACACGTATAATCCAGTCGATCGCCTCAGGGCACCAAGACGTAGGGCTGTTACTTCCTCCGAGAAGGGCCTAAACTCGTAAAACTCGTGCGTACAACTACTCCATAGCTAGGATCTTGCCTCCTCATACCTACCCCCATTCTACTGTCAGTCTTAGATCCACGACAGTTGGAGCCCACCGTGGGGCAGGTGTCTTAATGACTTATTGGAGAAGTTGCAATTTTTCCGATCCCCATCATCATGGTTCCAGGCGGAGGTTTGGCTGAGGGCCGCGAGATCCATCTCGGCGCGCTCGTGTTTGTCGCCGACGACTCTGCTTGGCTTTAGGAGGCACCACTCGATGTCAATGCGCTCCCCGCCCGCGGGGCGACACACTTTCACGCGTGCGTCCACGGCGTCCTCCTGCGGCAACCGTCGACCCAGTACCAGTCGACTCCTACGGCTTTCCCCCTCCCCGCGACCCGCTGGAACAAGCGCACCGGCCGGTCGAGGGTTCAACGGTGGGTGAAGCATGCGGTGGCCCGCCAGTCGGCCACCCCTCAAGTCGCGACGCTCGAGCCCGACGAGTCTCTCTACGGCCTGTTCGATCTGTCGACTGGCTCCGTAGAGGCTGCATCCGAGTGCGGCAGCAATGACTCGGCAGCAGAAGTCCTGATGGTCAATGGACCACGCGGTCCTCCTGGCTTCGATCGTGAAGACGGAGGTGACGGGAACGGCGATCCGTCGCGCGTTCACGAGGAGTACCGCCCTGAGCCTCTCTCCTCACAGCAGAGATAAGAACTTCGTCGCTGAAACATGGATGCCCTGCATACTCCTATCGTTGGAGAAACGCCCGAGGCCCAGGCCTTGGAACAGGCTCGCTTGGCCAATCTGGCTGAGCGCACTCGGCTGGAGAACCTACAGCGCGCACTCGATGATCGCGCTCGTCAACATGCTCCTGAGTCGAGCCGACACCAACTTTTTCCACCTCCGGCTCAGGTATACCGAACACCAATCCAAAACCTAGCAGTTGTGTCCCGGATAGCAGAGTCGATTCAACCTTCCCAGTCAGAAGCTGGCCGAGGTCTGACGCAGATCAGGGCCTTGCTCCGGGCAGCAGGAGAGCAGAATACGGCCGTGTCTCAGTCGCAAGATAGGATCCATAGCAGATCTATGGTCGCAGATACGGTCTAGTCTGCCCATAGCCTGAGATCGCCCCCGAGGCGTGAGGGACGTGGAGAGCGGCGTGATCAGTACAGAAACCAGGAGCAGTATGATCATCGAGCCGATCGCGATGGTCGCCGTCGAGTGCCCACGCCTCCTCCAAGGAGTGGGTCGTACGTGCCGCGGCCACATGAAGACAGGCGCCCCAACAGCGTCGGAAGAGGTATTCCAGTCGACCCCAGGGAGCCAAGCTTTGATGCAAGATCTATTCTCGTACAAGGCTTGGTTGACAGAAACAGAGCTCACCGAGATGGCCATGACAGAGGCCCGCAAACCAGCAACAGGGTGCATGTCTCTGGCCCAGAGTGCTTCAGCAGAGCTATCAGAGCTGCAGTGATTCCCCCCAACTTCAGGTTGGCGACTGGAGTCAGTAAGTTCACCGGAGAGTCCAAGCCTGACACCTGGCTCGAAGACTACCGAGTGGCTGTCCAGATTGGTGGCGGCAATGATGAGGTGGCCATGAAACACCTTCCTCTGATGTTGGAGGGCTCGGCTAGGGCGTGGCTGAATCAGTTGGCGCCTGGCAGTATCTATACTTGGGAAGATCTCGCCCGAGTGTTTGTCAGAACGTTTGAGGGTACTTGCAAGCGGCCAGCAGGTTTGACGGAATTACAGTGTTGCGTCCAGAAACCGAATGAAACTTTGAGAGATTATATCCAGAGGTGGATCACCCTGCACCACACGGTGGAAGATGTGTCTGATCATCAGGCAATTTGTGCTTTCAAGGAAGGCGTCAGGTACCGAGAGTTGAATCTGAAATTCGGTCGGACAGGGAACATGACTTTGACTCGGATGATGGAAATCGCCACCAAGTATGCCAATGGTGAAGAGGAGGAGCGACTGCGGAGCGGCAAGCACAAGGCAGTCGCCCACGAAGCCGGAGGAGGAAACTCCAGTCGGAAACAAAAACGCAAGGCCGAACCAGCTGCTCCGGGTGAGGCCTTGGCTGTGGTTCAAGGAAAGTTCAAGGGGAAGCCCAAAGGGCCGTGGAACCCCAAGAAAGTAAAAGATCAAGATGGAAATGACGTGTTGGATCTGCCGTGCCATATCCACACCAAAAAAGACGAAGAAGGTAATTTCATTTACCCGAAGCATACCACTCGACAGTGTCGGCTCCTGATCCAGCAGTTCCGAGAGAAACAGCCCAAGGAAAAGGAGAAGGAGGCAGACAAGGCTGAGAGTGAAGGGGAAGATGATGATGGTTATCCTCACGTGAATTCCACTCTGATGATTTTTGCTGATGTTGAAAACAAGAGTCGATTGAAAGTCATCAACAGAGAAGTGAACATGGTCGCTCCGGCGACACCCAATTACTTGAAATGGTCGCAGACTACCATTACGTTCGACCAGTCTGATCACCCAGTGCACATCGCCACCCCTGGGAGGCAAGCGCTGGTGGTCGACCCGGTGGTCGAAGGCATTCGACTGACAAAGGTCCTGATGGACGGTGGCAGTGGCCTGAACATTCTGTACGCAGAAACGTTGAAAGGAATGGGCATTCGATGTCCAGACTCAGTGAAAGCCACATGAGTTTCCATGGGGTCATCCCAGGCAAGAAGGCTGCGTCCCTCGGTCAGATTGCACTCGACGTGGTTTTCGGTGATGCCAAAAATTACCGCAAAGAAAAGTTGACGTTTGAAGTCGTGGATTTTCAGAGTGCGTATCATGCAATTCTGGGCAGGCCAGCTTATGCACGATTCATGGCTCGACCTTGTTACGTGTACCTCAAACTGAAGATGCCTGGTCCTAGAGGAGTGATCACTATCTCGGGTAATCGGAAAAAGGCGGAAGAGTGTTTCCAGAAGGGCTCAAAGATCGCCGATGCCCAGATGGCCGTGGCAGAATTGCAAGAATACCAGAAAAATGCAGAACCAAGTGACTTGTTGCGAGCCAAGAAGCCAGCCACGGATTCAGCATTCCAGTCGTCTGGCGAGACGAAGTCTGTTCACATTCACCCGACGGATCCCAATGCAGCTCCGACCCACATTTCGACCACACTCGACTCCAAATAGGAAGAAGCGCTCATCCAGTAACTCCGTGAGAACTGGGACATCTTTGCATGGAGGCCTTCTGACATGCCAGGTATTCCCAGGGGACTGGCTGAGCATCGTTTGCGATTCGACCCGAAAGTGAAACCAGTCAAAGAGCATCTTCAATGGTCCGTCGTCTAGAAAAGAAAAGCAATCGGCGAAGAGGTGGCTCGGCTTTTGGCAGCTGAGTTTATCCGAGAGATTTACCACTCCGAGTGGTTAGCCAATGTTGTCATGGTCCCAAAGAAACATGACTCACTCCGCATGTGCATTGGTTTCAAGCATATCAATCGGGCCTGCCCGAAAGATCACTTCACTCTCCCTCGCATCGATCAGATAGTCGACTCGACTGCTGGGTGCGAGCGTTTGTCCTTTTTGGATGCCTACTTCGGGTACCACCAGATCCGTCTGTATGGACCCGGTGAAATAAAGACAACTTTTATCACCCCGTTCGGGTGCTTCTGTTATGTCACAATGCCATTCGGCTTGAAGAACGCCGGAGCCACATTTATGCGAATGATTCAGAAGTGCCTGCTCACTCAGATCAGTCGGAATGTGGAAGCATACATGGATGACATTGTGGTCAAGTCACGTAAAGGTTCTGACCTGCTGACCGACCTCGCCGAAACCTTTGCCAACCTCAGAAGGTATGATATCAAGCTCAATCCATCAAAGTGCACGTTTGGAGTTCCAGGCGGAAAGTTACTCGGTTTTCTTGTTTCTGAACGAGGAATCGATGCTAACCCAGAGAAAGTAGGCGCTATACTTCGGATGAAACGCCCCGTGCGTGTGTATGATGTCCAGAAGCTTACTGGTTGCTTGGCCGCCCTAAGTCGATTCATTTCTCGCCTCGGTGAAAAGGCTCTGCCTCTTTACCGACTGATGAAGAAATCAGATGCGTTCGAGTGGACTCCAGAAGCTGATACAACATTTGCAGAGCTAAAAGCCCTGCTTTCCACCCAGCTGGTGCTTGCTGCTCCAATCAGCAAAGAGCCTATTTTTCTTTATATAGCAGCCACTGGACAAGTCGTCAGTACAGTACTTATGGTCGAGCGGGAAGAAGGAAAAGCATACAAAGTTCAACGCCCAGTTTATTATATTTCTGAAGTCCTGACCCCGTCAAAGCAAAGATATCCTCACTATCAGAAGCTTGTCTATGGAATTTACATGACCACAAAGAAGGTTGCACACTAATTCTCAGATCACTCTGTTATAGTCGTCAGCGATGCTCCATTGTCAGAGATTCTGCACAACAGGGATGCAACTGGTCGAGTGGCAAAATGGGCGATTGAACTCCTTCCCTTGGATATCAAGTTTGAGGCAAAGAAAGCTATCAAGTCCCAAGCAATAGCAGATTTCCTCATCAAGTGGATCGAACAGCAACTGCCGACTCAAGTTCACTCGGAGCACTGGACCATGTTCTTTGATGGATCGAAGATGTTGAACGGTTCTGGTGCTGGAGTAGTTCTGGTATCCCCCCGAGGAGACAAGCTCAGATATGTCCTCCAGATTCACTTTGATTCCTCCAACAATGAAGCAGAGTATGAAGCAGTCCTGTATGGGTTGCGCATGGCCATCTCACTCGGCGTCCGCCGCCTCATGGTCTATGGCGACTCAGATTTGGTAGTTAATCAAGTGATGAAGGAGTGGGACGTCAGAAGCCCAGCCATGACTGGTTACTGCAACGCGGTGAGAAAGCTTGAGAGGAAGTTCGAGGGGTTAGAACTCCACCACATCCCCCGATTGAAAAATCAAGCAGCCGATGAATTGGCAAAGATAGGTTCCAAGAGAGAGGCCATTCCCAGCAATGTGTTCTTGGAGCATATTCACACGCCGACAGTTCAGGAAGACCCTTTCATTGAAGAGCCCCCACAACCCAAGAGCGCCATGGATCCGACTGAAGTTGAGGTCCCAGCTATGGTCGACCTAATCATGGAGAATCTGGCCATTACTCCCGACTGGACAGTGCCCTACATTGCGTACATCCTCAGTAAAGAGCTCCCAGAGGATGAACAAGAAGCTCGACAGATCGTCCGCCGATCTAAAGCTTTTACTGTGGTAAGAGGGCAGCTGTTCAGAGAAAGTACGACTAGAGTCGGTCAGAAGTGCATAACACTAGAAGAAGGTCAAATGATCCTCAATGACATCCACTCAGGGACCTGTGGTCACCATGCGTCCTCTCGGGCCATCGTGGCTAAAGCATACCGAGCTGGATTCTATTGGCCACGAGCAAATGAGATGGCGAAAGATATAGTCGACAGATGTGAAGGCTGTCAATTTTACTCCGATATGTCTCACAAGCCAGTGTCAGCCCTGAAGACCATCCCCCTCGTCTGGCCCTTCGCTGTTTGGGGACTGGATATGGTTGGACCGCCGAGGACCGGCGGAAGCGGATTCACTCATGTGCTCGTTGCAGTCGACAAGTTTACCAAATGGATCGAAGCCAAACCCATCAAGAACCTTGACGCTAGCACCGCTGTCAGTTTTATCAGAGAATTGACGTTCCGATATGGAGTCCCACACAGCATCATCACGGACAATGGATCGAACTTCGATTCTGATGAGTTCAGAATTTTCTGCGCCTCTCAGGGCACTCGAGTCTACTATGCTTCTATTGCTCACTCGCAGTCGAACGGACAAGCAAAAAGATCCAATGGCCTAATTCTCAAAGGCAACACGCAGCAGGTGCTTGGGTTGATGAACTTACATCAGTTCTGTGGGGTTTAAGGACAACTCCTAATCGGTCGACTAGAAGAACTCCTTTCTTCTTAGTCTATGGAGCCGAAGCTGTCCTGCCAAGTGACTTGCTCCACAACGCACCCCGAGTTGAACTCTTCTCCGAAGCAGAAACAGAGCAGGCCCGACAAGATTCAGTCGATCTCTTAGAGGAGGAAAGAGAGATGGCCTTGATCCGCTCGACCATTTATCAGCAAGATTTGCGTCGATTCCACGCCAGGAATGTGAGGGGTCGGGCCTTTCAAGAAGGAGACTTGGTTCTTCGAGTGGATCAGCAGAAACCACACAAGCTCGCTCCAACTTGGGAAGGCCCCTTCATCGTCACCAAAGTTCTCCACAACGGAGCATACCATCTTTACAATATCGAGCATCAGAAAGACGAGCCACGAGCTTGGAACGCGGAGCTGCTCCGCCCCTTTTATACTTAAACACTCATTTGAATAAAATGTAATAACCAACACCTTTTGTAATTCGTTTATCAAAGACAAGAGCTTACGGTTCTCTCATTCGATTGTGTTGTTCTTGTTTACTCCTGAAATCCCCCAGTGGGTGGGCTTAGTCGCGAATCCGTTCCACCTAAATTCGAAAAAATCCTACCGAGTGAAGAACAATCCTTCCACTCGGGGGGCTTAGCTGCAGTCGAGCACTCGCCTAAGTTCTCTCACTAAGAGGCTTAACGGCAGTCCAGCAGTCGCCTAAGTTTGGAAAAATCCTACCGAGTGGAGAGGAATCCTCCCACTCAGGGGCTTAGCTGTAGTCGAGCACTCGCCTAAGTTCTCTCACTAAGAGGCTTAACGGCAGTCCAGCACTCGCCTAAGTTTGAAAAAATCCCACCGAGTGGAGAGCAGTCCTCCCACTCGGGGGCTTAGCTGCAGTCGAGCACTCACCTAAGTTCTCTCACTAAAAGGCTTAACGGCAGTCCAGCACTCGCCTAAGTTTGAAAAAATCCCACCGAGTGGAGAGCAGTCCTCCCACTCGAGGGCTTAGCTGCAGTCGAGCACTCGCCTAAGTTCTCTCACTAAGAGGCTTAACGGCAGTCCAGCACTCGCCTAAGTTTGAAAAAATCCTACCGAGCGGAGAGCAGTCCTCCCACTCGGGGGCTTAGCTGCAGTCGAGCACTCGCCTAAGTTCTCTCACTTAGAGGCTTAACGGCAGTCCAACACTCGCCTAAGTTTGAAAAATCCTACCGAGTGGAGAGCAGTCCGCCCACTCGGGGGTTTAGCTGCAGTCGAGGACTTGCCTAAGTCCTCTCACTGAGAGGCTTAACGGCAGTCTAGCACTCGCCTAAGTTTGGAAAAATCCTACTGAGTGGAGAGCAATCCTCCCACTCGGGGGCTTAGCTACGGTCCAGTACTCGCCTAAGTTTGAGACCCATCCCTATCCGCAAGGACGACGAGGTGCAGGTCAACTGCAACCTTCTTCTTCAGAGCTGCGGCACTAATACAATGTCCGCTCCATCCCTATCCGCAAGGACGACGAGGTGCAGGTCGACTGCCACCTTCTCCTTCGGAGCTGCGACACAAATACAACGTCCGCTCCATCCCTATCCGCAAGGACGACGAGGTGCAGGTCGACTGCAACCTTCTTCTTCGGAGCTGCGGAACTAATACAACGTCTGCTCCATCCCTATCCGCAAGGACGACGAGGTGTAGGTCGACTGCCACCTTCTCCTTCGGAGCTGCGGCACAAATACAACGTCCTCTCCATCCCTATCCGCAAGGACGACGAGGTGCAGGTCGACTGCCA
This sequence comes from Triticum aestivum, assembly GCF_018294505.1. Lineage (NCBI taxonomy): Eukaryota > Viridiplantae > Streptophyta > Magnoliopsida > Poales > Poaceae > Triticum > Triticum aestivum. The sequence continues at coordinate 47,446,317 of NC_057803.1, forward strand.
CCTTCTCCTTCGGAGCTGCGGCACAAATACAACATCCGCTCCATCCCTATCCGCAAGGACGAAGAGGTGCAGCAAGCAAAGTCCATCCGAAGGCAAACACAAGCACATTCGGAGATAAACCAAATTCAGATAAATACTAAAAGATTCCAAGCAGCGAATCAAAAGTACTCGGGCACGAAGCCCGAAGGAGTTTAACGGTTACAGAAACCACTCGGCATTCCGAGGCAAATTTAAAGCGTATCCAAGTTTCATAAGATTGTTCACTCAGCCGGAGGAGGACTGGCAGGCTCCACGAATGAGTCCAGATCGATCCCATCAGCGATCCGAGTGGTAGCAGCAATGAAAGTCTCCATGAAGGACTGGAAGTCGTGCTTTTTGGTGTTAGCGACTTTGATCGCAGCCAGCTTGTCTTCACGAACCTCCTTGCAATGGACTCGCACCAGGGGCAGCGCCACGTCAACACCACACGGGGCGGAGGATTTCTTCCATTCTTGCACTCGGTCAGGGATCTCGTTCAGTCGAGTCATCAGAGATTCCAGATCATTCTGAAGCGCCGCCTCCGGCCAAAGCGTCGAGTCGATTCGAGAGACAACCTCCTTCAGGCGTGCGAGGTAGCTTATGGCGCTGGCGATACGGGACTCCAGTCGGAGCACGTTCATCGCAGTTTGGTCGCAGACCGGGGAAGCGATAGGGTCCAGGCCCGTCTCGACCCTCCCAGTTTCTTCGTCAAAGTCTTGACAAAGTTCTGTAGCCAAGAGTTAGTTCAATCAACCGAGCAAAATCCGATGGCAAACATCAACACAGTCGGATTAAAAGAAATACCTCCCAGTACGAGATAAAGCTTCTTGGCGAGGGTCCTCAGATAGGCTTCTGTGTCGTTCCTCTCGCGGATCGCAGACTCCAACTTTTCGTTCAGGGCGACCTTATCCTTCTTCAGGCCGGTCACTTCGCGGTTAGCTTCATTAAGACAAGATGTCAGTCTAGTCACCTCTCCTTCAAGCGTTCCGACTGAAGCAAGCTTCTTCTCTGCGAGAGCGGTTTTGTCTTGGGCTGCTTTTTGCGCGGCGGCGAGGTCCGAGTCCTTCTTGTCCAGAGCCAACTTCATTTTCTCTGCAAAAGAAATAATCGAATCAAAAAAGAGATCAACGAGATATATTGAAATTCAGTCGGCAATCAGTTACCTTCCATACCAGCGGCCTCATCTTGAGCTTTTTTTCAGATTTTGCTGAACCAATTCCAAGTCTAAGTTGAGTTGCCTCTGCTTCTCTTCGATTTCGGCAAACTTGGAGATAAGAGTACAAGACTTTTGCAGGAGGCAAGAGACAGGTCAATCGATAGGTTCAAAATCAGTTCATTTCCGAATGAATAAAACCTAAAGAAGTGGACAACAAGCTGTTCAGACCCCAGTCGATTGCCAGCAGTTGACCGCGGTCTCGGGGACTACACCCAGTGGGTGCACTTGCCATGCCCCCACCGGTTCTGATCCCACTTGCCCAGCCCGCCGGAGTCGAGTGCAAGGAGTAAAAAAAGAGAGAAAGAACAATTGCGTCGTCAAGAAAAGAAGAACTCAGACCATAGTCGACTGCCAGCAGTCGACCGCGGTCTCGGGGACTACACCCAGTGGGTGCACTTGGCGTGCCCCCACCGGTTCTGATCCCACTCGCCCAGACCGAGTGGAAGAGCGAAACTACCAGAAACAACAGCAACACCCATTGGGTGCTCTAATTCAACGTGAACAACAGGAGATTGTGCAGAAGAAGATTTTTCGAGAACAAAAATAGTCGGAAAGTCTACTCACCTCGACGTTGGCCCGAAGAGCGGCACTAGCATCGTAGGCAGCCTGACTACTCTCGTGCACTATCTTCACCCGCTCCATCATCATATCAGCCTGTCGGATGGCTTCCACAGCCGCTTCCGACTGGTTGTCTGGGACGGGGTAGCTGGTAAAAAAATGTGCACATGACCCAGGTGCAGCTGCTTGAGGCTCTGCGGTGTGGAGTTGGATAGTTGAAGGAACCACAGGCGCGGTCGACCGCGTGGGGTGACCACTCGTCAAGGGTGCGGCGAACGTCACAGCGGCCCTGCCCGCATCTTCAGCCTGACAGACGGGAGGCGTTGCAGTTGGTTCCTGCCGAGCCACCCTGCTAGCTGTTACCTTCTTGCTCTTCCTAGGCTTAGGAGCCACATCTTCGTCGTCGTCCGGAGGGTCAATGATGTTGGGTGGAGCTGCAAGACAGAACATTCGACCCCAAGTGAACCACTCAACCCTAAAAGGATCAAGAATCGAAATCGCAAGAGTTCATACCTGGGTTAGAGGTCACCGCATCCTCCATTTCCTCGTCCCGGTACTGGTATGAAGAGGTCCCTGACGTAGAAGCACTGCAAAGGCCCGCATTCAATCGGTTACATCCAGTTAATTGAATCCACATAAAGGACAAGTCAGATGGTTACCCGGAGATAGTAGGAACGGTCACTTTGATCCGAGGCAAAGCTTTGGGCGGTTTGGAAGAGATGGCTTTCGGCACTTTCGGCGCTGGAAGCGGCGCGACCTTGGATTGCTTTGGAGGCTTCTCAGTCGGCATCGGGGAAGACGTCCTGGGGCGCTTCGAGGATTGCCCGATCGGTGCAGCCACCAAGTCTGGAGCGCGTGCCAGGTCTTGAGTGTGCTTGGACCTCCTCTCCCTGCAAGGAGCGAGTCAACTTCTTCTTCATCGGTCGATTCATCGCTCTCCTCGTCCTCCTCGGCTTCCGAATGCTCCTCGCCGCTCTCACCCCCGCTCCCTTCTTCTTCAGCGCCGGGGTCCTGCACTCCGTTGGGCATCGAGTACATTTGAATGAGGGCCTGAAAGGATAACAATCAAAAGATATTCAGTCGACCACAAACGGGAGATCACGTGGTGAATCGGAAAGATACTTGATAAAACAGAAATATACCTGCTCCGGCTGGCGCGAGTTGTCAAATGGAATCACCCTCCTGGATCCCCGAGGGTTGTCTTTGTTGCCAGTGATTCCCCTCAACCAGTTCTCTAAGATATCCTTGCTGACCTCCTCCGGGTGGATCCGAGGGGTATCTTCGAGCCCAGAGTACATCCACATCGGATGGTCGCGCGATTGAAGAGGTTGGATGCGTCGACCGAGAAAGACCTCCAGCAGATCCATCCCGGTCACTCTGTCGTGGACAAGCTGGACGACCCGTTCGACCAGCTCCTTGACCTGCGCCTTCTCTTCTGGAACTACCTTCAGGGGAGCAGGCTTCTCCACTCGAGCCAAGGAGAAAGGAGGAAGTCCAGTCGACTGGCCAGGGGTTGGTTGATCCTTGCAGTAAAACCAAGTCGACTGCCAGCCCCGGACCGAGTCAGGAAGGATCATCGCTGGGAAAGTACTCTTTCTCCTCATCTGGATCCCTAGACCACCGCACATCTGGATCACCCGTCCTCTCGTCACTCGACTTGGCCTTTTTAACCGACTGGGAACGGCAAGTGAAAATGTGTTTGAAAAGCCCCCAGTGCTGTCGACAGCCCAAGAAGTTTTCGCACATGGACACGAAAGCGGCCAGATAGACTATGGTGTTCGGAGTGAAATGGTGGAGCTAAGCCCCAAAGAAGTTCAAAAAACTCCGGAAGAAAGGGTGGGGAGGCAGCGAGAATCCGCGATCTACGTGGGTTGCTAAGAGGACACACTCACCCTCTCTGGCTGCGGCTTAGTTTCGTCCCTCGGGAGCCGAGCCGACTTGTGGGGGATCAATCCCCCCTCCACCAGGTCGTCGAGGTCGTCCTGCGTGATTGCCGAGCGGATCCAGTCGCCCTGGATCCAGCCCGCCGGCAGGCCGAACCTCGACGAGGATCCGCCCCGGCTGGTCCGCTTGCCCTTCGCCTTCGCGGTTGCCTTCTTCGCGCGTTCCAACGCCGCCGTCTTGCCCTTCCCCATGGTGGCGGATCGAGCTCGAGCGGAGGTCCGGCGACGAGGCGGAAGCGAGAGTGGCGGAGGGATCGGGAGAAAGAGAAGAGAGAATGGGAGCGTGCGGAGCAGAGGCCTGGCCCGAGACCTTTTATAAGGCCTTCCACCGAGTGGCTGACTAGTGGACCCAAGCGATCTAAACAAATCCCGCAACAGTCGTGCATGCAGTACGTGGTGAAAAAGGTGGCGCGGGGATCAAGGAGACTTACCTAATCCGTCCCGATAACCTCGTTTCCTCCCATCTGGCGCGATTCCCAAAATTCGAATCCCGTGAGATCCACGGAGAGCGGAACAACCTGTCAGAATGAAGACAAACACCCTCTACATCATCATTCGGAATTCAACCATGAAGGTTCACTCAACAACAACCAAGAATGGACCAAGGCGATTGAGAAAGGAGTCGACGTCGTCTCCTCAACTCATTGTTTCAAGACAAGGCATATTCATAGCACAAAGAGTGGGTCGGAAGTGTTCTCGACCCCTTCCTCACTCAAATCCTGATCCATTCAGGGGCTAATGATGAAGCTATGTACCTAGGGTAGGGTCATGGACCTGTCCAGCGTACCCTCCCCAAGGACATCTTTACAAAAAATCAGAAGCAGTCGAAGAGAAATCATCATCCACTCGACCGTGGAGATGCGCTCACTCGACCACCTTGAAGACACTCGACCACTAAAAGATGAGGAACCCTCCACTCTGCAACGGTTAAGACTTAAACCATAGCATTATGAGCATTTATGACATTTACAGTAGACGTTACCTGTAACGCCTTTCCTTTATGAGCATTGAACTCTGTGTAACGAAGGGGAGCTGGGGTCCTGGCACACTCTATATAAGCCACCTCCCTCCTCTGGGACAAGGGTTCGCACTTTTGTAAACACACACACACGTATAATCCAGTCGACCGCCTCAGGGCACCGAGACGTAGGGCTGTTACTTCCTCCGAGAAGGGCCTGAACTCGTAAAACTCGTGCGTACAACTACTCCATAGCTAGGATCTTGCCTCCTCGTACCTACCTCCCATTCTACTGTCAGTCTTAGATCCACGACAGGCGACGCGAGAGGAGAGGGGAAAGTTCCCTGTCTGGTAGCAGAAATCTAGCACCGTCATTTATGTCTCCGACGATGAGAACTTCAAAACATGTTTCAAGGTGTATCGACACACACGACTATCTTCTCCACATGAAGACCAAGATTTACAAGAATTATTGAAACAAGGTCGTGAGTATACGGGTTTTGCGACTCTTGTTGGATGGTAAAATGGATCCAGACTGCTTGGTCCGGACGGATGCGGGCTTGAGGGTGAGATGCCCAATACAAACATATCTCCATGGTGAACCGATGCACGTGTTATGTTATTCTAAATCAATCTCGCGCCAGATAAATAAAACTGATGATTAGAGGTGAACGAGACGTACTCCTTCCCTGATGAGTTCAAAATGAACTGTACGGTCTGTTTGCTGATCAGTACCATCCACTCTCCTGCTTTTATATACGAAAGGAGTGAAATCAGCATATGCATGGTCGATATGTCCGAGTGGTTAAGGAGACAGACTTGAAATCTGTTGGGCTTCGCCCGCGCAGGTTCGATCCCTGCTGTCGACGTATCATATCTAGTTTTTCTTTTTCCTTTTTTTCCTTTTTTTTCCTATTCCTTTCCCTTTCCCCCTTTTGTTGTCAGACCCAATAATAACTGCATAGGAGAGACAGATATGAGAGTGCAGGCACGGCAACGGTACGCACGCTCACTAATGCACAGTGATATACATCATTCTAAAACAAAATCCCAGCACCTGATAAAACCAATCATGGATGGAGCAAACAAATTTCCTTTTGTTACAAGTCAAAACTGATTCGTAGTACAAATCTTGTCACTCACCAAGTCGCTACTCACTAGCGCTATTCTTTTGTTGGTGGAAATGAAGATCGAAGCCCTGCCAATGGCGAGCAAGTCGGTGTTCATCTCACGATCAATGTCAACACAGGTGACAGGTGAACCATACTATATAACTGTGGCTTTCGGGCCCTGAGTAAGTAACACTAGAATTCCCAACCAACATCACCCTCCTTACTGACGACTTCTAGTAGTCTAGCACACGGCGAAAAAGGTTGATACGTAGGCTGAAACAATAGTACAGTGTATTATTTTCCAGTCCTGCTGAATTTCAGCACGGAATATTTGTAAATTCCAATCACCTAAAATCGCACATCATATGTGGAAAAACTCAAACATCCTTGTGATATGAATGCCCACAATCTTCGTACTTTGCTAATTGGGCATCGGGTTGTTGAGTGTCTCAACTGGCGCTTGGCCTCCATGGGTGTGTACTTCAGCTCAGCGGGAGACCTATTTCGAGATCGGACATGTCATGCTATACAGAACGGGCACACATTTCAAACAAGCACAATTTTGACATGTCCAATCCATTATTGCATAAATCCAAGAGCTATCGGAGCCATGTAATAAGTAGAAAAAATAACTATTTGAGCGGCAGACTGCTTCCCGGCGACATGCTCTGTTTTCAGAAAAATGTTCAGGCGACAACCTTCAATTTCAGAGAGCAACCATAAAAATACTTCTCTCAGACATCAGTACATCACAATCACAGAACATGACAATTGCTGGGTGTCTAGGTGATTTTCATCAAATCAAATAGGCAATTGCAATTCGCATCGATGATGAGAAACAGAGAGATCCAGCCAAAAAAAAAATGAGAAGCAATAACTGAGAACAATCTCGCATGATCAACAAAAGCTCAGTTCAGATAATATTCATCGATTCGTGAGTAATACTACAAGATTTGCCTAAGGAACAAACAAATGCATAGCAATTCGAGATTTACACAGAGAGAATCCAATCTGTTTTGCTCCTATTACAATTTACGAGATATCAATATCCCCAGGCTCGCTGACGTCCGCCGCGCCTGATCCGGCCGGCGCCGCTCCTCTGGTACGGATGGTGGCGGCAGCGTGCTGTAGACGTGGTCGAGTCTGCTTCTGACGCCAGGGGCGATGGAGGCGGCGTACTGGGCGTGTAGTCCGGCGACTCGGCGCGCCTGGAAGGAGTTGACGGTGTGTAATACGCCGATGCGCACGACTCGGCGTCAGACACCACCAGAGGCGACGGAGGCGGCGTGCTGGGCGTGTAATCCGGCGAGGAAGCGCGCCCGGGACCGGAAGGACTCAACGGAGTATAGTAAGGTGATGAAGCAGCGTGCTCTGACGGCGTCAGGGGCGTGTAGTCTGGGGACGCGCCGCGCGGAGGAGACGGCATCATGAAAGCGAGCCGAACAGGGCTCGACGAAGTGTACTCCAGCGACCACGAAGGGCTCGCCGGAGTGTAGTCCGGACTCGCCGGAGTGTAGTCGGGGCTCGCCAGAGTATAGTCTGGGCTTGATGGAGTGTAGTCGGGGCTCGCGGGAGTGTAGTCCGGGCTCCCCGGAGTGTAGTCCTTGTAGATCGTGAGCGGCGAAGGGCCCGACGGGGCGTACTCCTCGTGGTCGTAGTAGCCGGCAAACGACGGGTTGCAGCACTCGCCGCCGAAGCCGAAGCCCAGGAAGAAGGGGCCGCGCTGGGACGCACCCGGGGTGTAGGACGGCGGCGGGGAGAACCCGGATGCGAGCGCCATGGTCACCGTCTGGAGTTGGCCGGCGGGATCTACAACTAGAGCGCGTCCGCGTGCGTACGATGTGGAGGGAGGAGGAGGTGGAGGAAGACTGCGATCGAATCAGCCGGGGCGGGGGGCATAATATCGCCGCGTGACTGCGTGGCGGCCACGCACGCCTGCGAGTTCGTCCCGAGTCGGATTCGAAATGCGGAGCTCTATCATGGCGTCGACGCAACGCGGCGGTGACGCACGCCTCCGAGTTCACCCTGGAGCCCATGACACAACGCAACGCGGCGGGAACGAGCAATCCGGCTTAGTCTGTCACGCATTCAGTTCAAGAGCAGTTCAAACTTCTGAGATCAATTTAGATGTTGTTACTCCCGGTGACTTGTGTCTCGGCACTTTAGGTTAATTGCTTTGCTATGACTTAATTGTGATCTCACCACTTTAGGTTAATTGCTTTGCTATGTGCCAGATAGCTCATGTGTTGCATTTGCCATGGCTATTATAGACGGACAGTAATGACTGTGTTCCTAGGTTTAGACAGACAATGTCTTTCATGCCATTTGTTCAACATCAGACATCATTTGCCATTTGCCATTTGCCACATGTTCAGTTCAGTAGAGATGTCATGCTAGTAATTCCTTTCTTTTCTTCTAAAATTCACAAATTATCAGTCTCTGTTCCCTGGGTAATGATGAATGGATTCGTGATGGCCGCAGATAAACACCTGCGACGGCTTCTACTGTGACTACTTCACCCCAACGCCACCTGTAATGTCTGAGTTTTGTTACTGATGATGATAACAGTGAAGTCTGTGCACCGTACATTGACATATTGAAGTAATCTGTTAATCTGAATTTTGTTACTGATGATGACAGTAAATTTGTGCACTGTAGTTTGTTAATCTGGACAGCTCAGTAGCTAATACATTCAGTTTTTTTCGATAAAGGGTGGACTTTATTGACTCAAAATGAAGCATCAAAAGGATACAAACACAATGAGAACACACCCGGCCTCTACATAGTTAGGATGCACACAGCCAACACCAACGCACGCACACAAACACGTCTGAAAATAGCAAAGTCATATAAGACCAAAACTATGCGTAGGCGAGGAAAAAGAAAAAAAATGCCTCAAAGTGATCAGATCCGCGATCGGCAAACTATAACAATGACAATATCTGCACCGACAATCTCATGACACCATGCGGACGATGAGGTTCTTCAACAGCAACGCCTTCAGGAACGGAGCGACACTCAAGTGTCGCCATCACCGGATCCAAGCACCGAAGGCTAGAATCTAGGCTTTCACCCTGAAGAATCAGTCCGAGCATTCCGAACAATGCCTTCGACACGGTAATGATGTAAACCAAAGTTTAGTTCTTTTGACTGTAATTTGTTAATCTGTTACTCCATTTGTTACTGAATTTTGCTCTTGGGGTTTAGTAGTGAGACAGAACATGCATGGTCCAGCCTTCAGTTGGAGTATTGCCTAAGTTCAGTTAGGTTCAGTAGTGCTCCTAGGTTTAGTAGTGTTGCTCATGTGCTATACTTTGACAGCCTGGAGTATCAATGTTTTCCTATTACAGCGTAATCAAGTGACGGGCAAATTTCTCTCAAACAAACACCTCCGTAGTGGAGTGATCAGTAGTGTAGTGCAGTGTACTGTAGTTCCCGCTCTTCTCAAATTGGGGCATATAGTGTAGTGTAGTTCCCTCCTCAAATTAATCCAAATAGTCCAAATAGTTCAAATTAATTCAATTATTCCAAAGTATTCAAAATAATTCAAATTAAACCAAACATTCCAAATTAAACCAACTAACCCAAATTATCCAAAATAGTCCAGATTATTCAAATTAATTCAATTATTCCAAATTATTCGAAGTAATCCAAATAATTCAAATTAAACCAATTAACCCATTAGTCCAAATAATCCAAATAGTTCAAACTAGTATAGTACGGTCTAATAATATAAAAAGGGGTTTTTATTTCTGTGCCTCTCCTTCCTTACTTGTGCTGAGTTTTGCTCCGCCCATTCAATATTGCTCACTTTTCCCCGGCCTCTACTCACCTCTGCCTCACAAAAGGCCAAATGGTGCCTTGTCGTCGGGTCAATGCCATTGAGCGTTACTTCGCCCAGTACTGACGCGTGGGAGAAAGGCTAACGAGTGGGACCGGATAGTAGACGGCTGGGTCATTTGTCTCATAAAAAATAGGGACGGAATCTCTCTCTCTCTCTCTCTCTCTCTCTCTCTCTCTCTCATTTTGCATCCCCCGCAGCCCGAACAGCCCGCTCCCACCTCCCCCCACCCCAAATCCTGCAGCCACCATCGGCGATGATGACATCGTTGGAGATGTTATGCGTTGTTGATGTTGTCTTACTAGAGAAGAACAAGGAGATCTGCTCCTTGTTTCCAAGCACCAAAGCTCTGGCGTAGCATGCCTTGCAATTTTTTATAGATGCGAGGATGGATGAGATATGGCAGATAATTCCAGATCGCATCAAGGGGGTGACTTGTATCATGGTTTTCGTTTGGGCGGTGCGCGAGGCAGTGGAGCCCCTGGATCCTCGGCATCGAGCTCGCTAGTATTCTTACCGGTCTCGACGCGACCTGTCGGATCTAGAGGTCAAACAAGAGCTCCTTGGTATTCCGGGGATGATCAACGTGCAGCCTCCCCTGGTATGTCTCTAGACATAATTATGCCTGGCAATGTGGAGGAGTTTCTGAGGATCGTCGAAAGGCATGCGCCCGATGACGAGCAAATGGTGGAGGAGTATAAGGATGAGGACGAGGATTGGTTGTCAAAGCCTTCTCCGGCCGCCGACTAGCAGATGGTGGAGGTGGACTGTCGGTGTCAAAACCGGCGGATCTCGGGTAGGGGGTCCCGAACTGTGCGTCTAGGCCGGATGGTAACAGGAGGCAAGGAGCACGATGTTTTACCCAGGTTCGGGCCCTCTTGATGGAGGTAAAACCCTACGTCCTGCTTGATTAATATTGATGATATGGGTAGTACAAGAGTAGATCTACCACGAGATCAAGGAGGCTAAACCCTAAAAGCTAGCCTATGGTATGATTGTTGTATGATGAAGTTGTCCTGCGGACTAAAACCCTCCGGTTTATATAGACACCGGAGAGGGTTAGGGTTACACAAAGTCGGTTACAATGGTAGGAGATCTTGAATATCCACATCGCCAAGCTTGCCTTCCACGCCAAGGAAAGTCCCATCCGGACACGGGACGAAGTCTTCAATCTTGTATCTTCATAGTCCTGGAGTCCGGCCGAAGGTATAGTCCGGCTACCCGAACACCCCCTAATCCAGGACTCCCTCAGTAGCCCCTGAACTAGGCTTTAATGACGACGAGTCCGGGGCGTAGATTGTCTTCGGCATTGCAAGGCGGGTTCCTCCTCCAAATTCTTCATAAAAGTTTGTAAACACCAAGAGTAGTGTCCGGCTCTACAAAATAAGTTTCCACGTATTGCCACAGAGAGAATAATATTAACACAAATCTAATCTGCTGACGTATTCCGCAGCGTGACATCACACTACGGCCAAGCCCTTATTCGAATCGTGTTCACTTTTCCACCTCAGCATGTTTTGCGAGGCGGTTTCCTTGGCACGTCTTGTCAAAGCAGAGATCGTGTCCCCCATTTACGGAATTCTCATCAATACGGACGTGGGTAACCCAACCGCGCCATTTATCATGGCGCTTGGGAGGCAAGCGAGTTTTACTAGGCTGGTGGGGACGCATAGTCGCATCCGCTCATATAAGGGGATAAGGATCCACCTTTTTACCTATGCCTTCTTCCTCCTTTGCCTATCCATCTTCTGCGCACCCGAGCTCCAGCGCCCAAGCCCGCACTTCCTACCTCAACCTTCTCCAACAATGTCCGGAGCGGGAGGCAAGTGGATGGTCTCCTCCGTCACGGAGGGCCATGTCAAAAGGCTAAGGAAGGCCGGATACCTGTCCAAAGACATCACGCACCGGCTTCCTGAGGAGGGGCAGCTTCTCCCCACCCCAAGGCCCCATGAGAGGGTAGTATTTCTTCCCCACTTCCTCCACGGACTGGGTTTTCCTCTCCACCCATTTGTCCGCGGGCTCATGTTCTACTATGGCCTAGATTTCCACGATCTGGCCCCGAACTTCATCCTCAATATCTCTGCGTTTATCGTTGTGTGCGAGGCTTTCCTCTGCATCCACCCCCATTTTGGCCTCTGGCTCAAGACCTTCAACGTCAAGCCAAAGGTGGTGCGCGGCAACCAAGCGGAGTGCGGAGGTGCCATGGCGGGCAAAATAGCCAGCGTCCTATGGCTCGAGGGCTCCTTTGTGGAGACCTTGAAGGGGTGGCAGTCAGGGTGGTTTTACATCACCGAGCCATGCGATCCGAAGTGGATCGAAGCCCCTGAATTCCGATCCGGACCCCCTACGCGGCTCACGTCCTGGAAGGAGACGGGCTTGTCGTGGGGCGACGAAGAAGAGGTGACCGGACTGCAAAAATGCATCCAGTCCCTGGTGAACAAGCAGCTCAAGCTTGTCAACGTAGTCCAGGTCATGCTCGTCCGCCGGATCCTTCCGTGTCAAGAACGGGACTTCAATTTGTGGGAGTTCAACCCGGCGCAACACCGAACTCTGAGCAGGCTCTTCGACACGACGTACAAAGATGTCTGGAAGGGGCTAACCAAAGGCGCCGAGGCTCCCACATCCGCCTCCGAAGACCGCGGATTCAGCTTGCAGCGTCCTGCTGGCGAGGTAAAATATTTTCATCTTTTACAGGATGTTAAGTTTTCTTCATAGTTTGACTCTATGCGGGATCTAAACTCCCTCACCTTTGACAGGATTGGCAGGCAAAGTCCGGACTGATTAACTGTCCGGCTCCCTTGCCCGAAGACCCAACCCCTGCTCTCCTAGTGAAGCTGCTGGTTCTGACACCTTATGTGGTGCCGGAGAAGAAGGTCAAGAAGAAGAAGGCCACGGGGACTCGAAAGAGTTCCCTGCATATGGTGGTGTCGGACTCGTCGTCCGATGAGTCCGAGACGCGCTCCTCCCGTGAAGACGAGGAGGAGGAAGAAGAGACCTCTCCCCCTCCAGCGGGGGGAGGAAAGAAGAGGAAGGCCGCCCTAGTACGGGAGGCCGGAGGGTCCAAGAAGAGGAAAACCCCTCCGCCGGACTACGCCCCCGACGCCGACGAGGACGAAGAGGAGTGGTCGGACAGGGCCAAGCGTCCGGCGAAATCGTAAGTGTTCGGATACCAGAGTAACTCATGATATTCCTTTTGTTGCGCAGCTTTCCCTAATGTCGAATATAATCATGCAGCCCGCCCAGGGACGGGCTCGACGAGTCGTCGAGCAGCTCCCTGGATTCATCGGACGTGAATTCAGTTCTGCCAGCTGCTTCCCCCTGTGCTGCGCATGACGCCGAAGTGGCGTCGCGACAAGCTCCGGGGCAAGAGGAGGTGGTCTAGGAGGAGCCGCGTGGCGACCTCCCGGACTCCAGGAGTGAAGGGGACAAGACCCCCCAGGGCTCCAAGTCCGGCTTTAAGCCGGACACCGCGCCAGAATCGTCAACGGTTCCGGACCGCGGCAGGCGAACTCCTGCCAAGGGGAGCAAGCCTATTGAGCCGGCGTCCTCTGTCCAACCGGAGGCGCCGGACAATCTGCTGGAGGTGCTTAAGGGCGCCTCCATCGACGAGGAGCACCGTACCATCATGAGTACAGTGGTCCAGAAGGTTCGGTCCGCCAAAAGCGGACTTACTGAAGCTTGTGCTAGCCTTCTAACAGGCTTCGAGGTAAGTAGAAATATGTAAAAAATATTACCGCATAGACAGTAGCCCTTGATGCTCTGTTTGGCGTTCGGAAAGAAAAGCCGAATAGAGGATCTATTAAATATCGTAGGAGTCTAACTAAAAAGAAGTCAATATGTGTATGCAGGCTTCACTGCTGGCCACCGCCGCACTGACTGCGGAGGTGGGTGCCCTGAAGTAGGGCCTCGAGTGGACCGAGCAAGAGCTCGGCCTTGCCAAACGGCAGCTCGAGGAGAAAGAAGGTAAGAGATACCTTATAGAAAAAATGCCTATAAGAAGACGCAATTGCAAAAGATGACAGGAGTATACTGCTTATTGTAGGGGCCACAACTGAGGTAGCGACCCTCAAGCAGGCGCTGTCCGAGGCCAAGAAGAGAACGGCCACGGAGCGCACCGAGCGGGAGAAATTTGAGGCACAGGTCGGCAAGGTGCAGCAAGAGCTTCAGGCTCTCATGAAAAAACATGAGAGTTTGGAGCTCGAGTCGAAGACGCGAGCGTCCGAGCTTGCTGCGGCCCTTAAAACTGCCAAATATGCCAAGGCCGAAGCCCAGAAGGCCCTCCAGGAATTGGATGCGGTGAAAAAGATAGCGGCGGGTAAGGCATTCTCTATGCAAAGCAGACATATAAAAGTAAACTACTTGTTACTTACCCGAATCCGGAGCTCTCCAGGGGCATTCGCAGATCTTCCCCGCAGCGTATCCGATGCCGCCGCATTCTACCAAGCCGAGGAAGGCAGCTCGACGGAGAAGGTGTTCTGGTCTCAGTACGCTGAGGCCGGACACCCTGTGCCCTTGAGCGACCAGCTGAAGCAGCTGGTCGAGCTCCACAAGGCGGCCGAACAGGCCCTGAAGGGCTTCATATTTCGGCTGTGGCTTGGAGAGGCCCTGCCTGGGAGCTACTTCGGACTGGTGCAGCGGCTGGTGGAGGCTTGTCCAAGGCTCGAGGTCATCAAGCGCTCCGTCTGCATCGAAGGTGCCCGTAGGGCCCTTGCCCGTGCAAAGGTGCACTGGGGTAAGCTGGACGGTGAGAAGCTTGTGAGGGACGGGCTGCCGCCGGGGAAGGAGCATCGCAAGCCCGAGAACTATTACAAGGATGTTCTGGCTGGTGCCCACCTTATGGCGGATGAATGCACCAAGGATGTAATTTTTGAATGAACAAGCTCGTGTTATCCTGTGCGCTGAAAACTTGTTCATATGTGCTAAGCAATGCTTGAATTTAAAATATTACTTTCTATGTGGCCGTTTATCAAAAAATTGAGAGATGGCCAGTCGTCGGCTTCTGCCCCCATGCCACTAGTGCTGGGGTGCTCGGGATAAACCTGAGCGCTCTTTTTCCCATGATTGGGTCCGTCGAGGGAGGCGCTCAGCACAACGAACAAGGCAATCAGACTATAATGCTTGAACATTCTCACTTAGCCATAGAACTCTATAATTTTAAATTTCAGCAAAGCCCCTAGTATTTGGAAGACCGAGTTTGGGGCGCTATCCACGCCTTGGCCGGACAAAGCCGGTTCCTCGCTCGAAGCGGCATAAGTCTTTAAGGACTCGAAAAACCTCTCGAACAGCGACCGGTCTCTCGCCTCATCATGACAGTCAGTTTTAGCTTTCTCTACTGAGGTGCTCAGCCCAGCTCAACTGGGGCACAATCGCAGTAGTTCTCCTAGTGCTACCTTAGCCGATATAGCGGAACGTAAGGTACCAAAACATAGGAGCCGGGCAAACCCAACTATTGACCCAAATCATGATTCGGAGCCGATGCATATAGTGCTATAAGTTCGGGGTGCCGCACTTGTGAAAGTGTATGGACTTCTCACGCCATATTGATGGGTACTGAAGTCCCTGGCGTATTTTTGCCGTACCACACTGTACGGATGCAACATGTTATTGATAAACATATATATGAAAAGAGGATAATGCAAAAAATAGACTAAAAGCTATGCATTGTTTATAGAAAGGCTGCTATGAAAGCGGAACGATACAAATAGTGCGATAAGCAAAAGAAATTGGACTATTTAACATGTCCTGGCCAGGGGCAGGCCGCGGAATTGTATTAAAAAACAGGTATACTGCTCGCAATAGAGACCACCTGGGAGTTCCATAATGCGGCGTGGCTTGTCTGCTTTCCTGGATCTTGCATCATTTGTGCGGCAGTTGAATTGCCGAACGGGTCATCCGATGTATGGAGTCCTGAGAGTAAGAGAAAAAAATAAAAAAAGGAATCTGGCAGCCCCTGGTGCGGTTTAAGCCGTATTTCGGGCGTGCCGTGATAGTGCCCCTTCCCCTGTGCCCATGGTATTTCAAGAGCGTAGTTATGTACACGAAGCACTGGTTTCGCTATATCGCGAGGGCTAGGGTTGGGGCCGCATTGCTACGCTAGCTCAGAACATGCCAGGCGGTCTTATTGTAGGGTACTCCGGGCGCGCTTGATAGTGTCCGGCTTTTTGAAGGCTGAACTGGAGAACTCCCTAGAGAGGCTGCTTTGTACTTCTGCCGCGAGCGCTGCCATGTGCTCCTCCGTTCGGAGGGAGCGTTCGGTGTTCCCATTGACCGTGATTACTCCTCTAGGGCCTGGCATCTTGAGCTTGAGGTATGCATAGTGCGGTACTGCATTGAATTTTGCGAATGTGGTTCGCTCGAGCAGTGCGTGATAGCCACTACGGAACGGGACTATGTCGAAGATTAACTCCTCGCTTCGGAAGTTATCCGGAGATCCGAAGACCACTTCCAGTGTGACTGAGCCTATACAGTTGGCTTCTACACCTGGTATGACGCCTTTAAAGGTCGTTTTGGTGGGCTTGATCCTCGAGGGATCTATGCCCATTTTTCGCATTGTATCCTGGTAAAGCAGGTTCAGGCTACTGCTGCCGTCCATGAGGACTCTTGTGAGATGAAATCCATCAATGATTGGGTCTAGAACCAATGCGGTGAAGCCGCCGTGACGGATGCTAGTGGGGTGGTCCCTTCGATCAAAGGTGATCGGGCAGGAGGACCATGGGTTGAACTTTGGGGCGACTGGCTCTATCGCATATACGTCCCGTAACACACGCTTCCGCTCCCTCTTGGGGATGTGGGTTGCGTATATCATGTTCACCGTCCGCACTTGCGAGGGAAATCCCTTCTGTCCACCATTGTTCGGCGGCCTGGGCTCCTCCTCGTTGTCGCTATACAGCCCCTTGTCTTTGTTTTCGGCTCTTAACTTGCCGGCCTGCTTGAACACCCAACAATCCCTGTTGGTGTGATTGGCTGGCTTTTCGGGGGTGCCATGTATCTGGCACAAGCGGTCGAGTATTCGGTCCAAACCGCAGGATCTATTGTGCCATCGTACGATTCGATGTTTACGGGTTTGAAGCCCTCAGGGATTTTATGATCCATTACTTCATCTGTGAAGCATAGTGGGTGTGCGGCGCCTCTGTATTGGGTTATATCACGACGCAACTCGAAGGAGCTTTGTCTGTTGAGTTCGGCCCGGCCGGATTTATTGCATCCGGAGTGACGATCACCGTCACGTGCCGTGGGGCGCCTGCGCGATCGGTAGATCGATCTTGTTTGCCTTGCCTTGTCCTCCAGTATGTCACGCAGGTCGGGCGCATTTTCCCGTGCCTTAGTATGCTTGACGTGGCGTCGGGGCATGGCTTGAGTGGTGAGGCCTCTCTGTCGCGGCCACGAGGTGGCCGGTCGGCCATGTCATGCGCTGGTGATGTAGGTGCTTCCTCCTCTAGTCGGGGTAGCAGCCTGCGCTTTGGGTAACTCTTGGAGGGGCGTTCGAGTTCATACTCTTCGGCCGCAAGGACTTCAGTCCATCTGTCAGCTAGCAAATCCTGATCAGCTCTAAGTTGTTGCTGCTTTTTCTTGAGGCTACTTGCCGTGGCCATAAGCCTACGTTTAAAATGCTCTTGTTCGGCGAGATCCTCTGGCACGACGAACTCATCGTCGTTGAGGCTTGCCTTGTCTTCGGAGGGAGGCGTATAATTATCGTCCTCAACCTCTTGGTCCGTCGCCCTCTCGTGAGGGCTGGCTTCTCTGTCCTCTTGTGCTGAATCTTGCTGGAGGGGGTGTTCTTTGGCGCTATCCGGAGTAGTATTATCTCCCGTGCCGGAATCACCATTTTTTCTTTGGCGGGATTTAGAGCGGCGCCGCTGACGCCGGTGCTTGGGCTGTTTCTTAGAGGTATCGTCCCCCGCTGTTCCATCGCCATCTCCATCCTTTGGAGTGTCCACCATATATATGTCATATGACGAGGTGGCCTTCCAGCGCCCTACAGGTGCTGGTTCTTGTTCGTCTCCTGCATCGTCGTCCATGCCGTCGATGCCTTCGGAGTCGAAGTCAAGCATGTCGGTTAAGTCGTTGACAGTGGCTACGAAGTGGGTGGTGGGTGGGTTTTGAATTTTTTCATCGTCCGTATCCCAACCTTGCTGACCGTAGTCCGGCCAGGGCTCTCCTGATAAAGAGAGAGACCTTAGAGAATTCAGGATGTCACCGAAGGGCGAGTGCTGAAAGATGTCCGTGGCAGTGAACTCCATTATCGGCGCCCAATCGGATTCAATCGGCAGGGGCGCGGGGGGCTCAGAGTTCGGAGAGGAATCCGGCTCCTCGGAGTCACGGGCCATGTGGAGTGCGGGGCTGGAGTTCGGCTCGATCGCCTCTGAGATGGCAGCCCCTGAGGCAGCGTCCAACCGCTGATCCTCGATCGGCGCAGTAGGCTCCGAATCAATGGTCGGAACCGATGCGTGTGCGGCCTCCAAGGCGTTGTTCGGCGGCAGAGCTATATCATGCCCATCGAGACAGTGCGGCGCGCTTGGCTGTGGCTCGAATCCGTCGAAGATTAAGTCCCCGCGGATGTCAGCCGTGTAGTTTAGGCTTGCAAACCTGACCTGATGGACAGGGGCGTAGCTTTCGATCTGCTCAAGGTGGCCAAGCGAATTGGCCCACAGTGAGAAGCCGCCGAAGACGAAGATCTGTCCGGGGAGAAAAGTCTCACCCTGGACTGCATCGTTGTTGATGATCGAAGGAGCCATCGGGCCTAAAGGCGACGACACATAGGAACTCTCAATGAAAGCACCAATATCGGTGTCAAAACCGGCGGATCTCGGGTAGGGGGTCCCGAACTGTGCGTCTAGGCCGGATGGTAACAGGAGGCAAGGAGCACGATGTTTTACCCAGGTTCGGGCCCTCTTGATGGAGGTAAAACCCTACGTCCTGCTTGATTAATATTGATGATATGGGTAGTACAAGAGTAGATCTACCACGAGATCAAGGAGGCTAAACCCTAAAAGCTAGCCTATGGTATGATTGTTGTATGATTAAGTTGTCCTACGGACTAAAACCCTTCGGTTTATATAGACACCATAGAGGGTTAGGGTTACACAAAGTCGGTTACAATGGTAGGAGATCTTGAATATCCGCATCGCCAAGCTTGCCTTCCACGCCAAGGAAAGTCCCATCCGGACACGGGACGAAGTCTTCAATCTTGTATCTTCATAGTCCTGGAGTCCGGCTGAAGGTATAGTCCGGCTACCCGAACACCCCCTAATCCAGGACTCCCTCGTGGACAATAAGGATGCAGAGGAGAATAGGTGGTCATTCATCGTAAAGCCTGTGACAGAACCCGGCTACATTTTAGGGGTTCTCACGTGCAAAGCAAAGCCGGAGGATAGGTGGTCATTCAAGTTGTGTAATTGCAGTTGTCATGTACTGAAATCTCTTTTGTTTATCGACGATGGTTGCAATGTAGTGGATCCGATATGTGGGTGCTACCTCATGTACTGGAACCCCTTTTGTTTACACTCGATTGTTGTAATGTTATGGATCCGATATGTGGATGCTACCTCATGTACTGAAATTCATAATTTGCAGGCTAAAATTAAGCAAAAATACTCTGAAATTTCTCGAACTTCACAAAAAGTCATTGTGGGCACTAGGAAAAAGGAAAATTAACTTTTTTAACAAAACCTGTAAACTATTTTTAATTATTGATCACAATGGTACCACCCTTGTCAGTGCTAAAAGTGGTCATGGTATCATGTACGACGCCATGAAGATGCCCATGGGCATGGTCATATGAGAGAGACAATTTTTGTGATAATTCTTTAAGTTTGTCGTATTATCAGTTTAACATTTTTCCCACAAGCTAGCGCGCATAAAAGGCCGCCATGCAAAAGGATTATAATTTTTTAGGATTTTCCTTTTCTATAATTTCTTTCAGATTATTGTCAAAATTGTATGGGTGAGGAATTATATAAAGTGGTTTGTAATTTAACCTTTCTTTGTGGCTACTGCCTACATTCGGAATCTGCAAGCTAAACAATATTTTCCAGAATTTATAGGACCAAACTAGAGCACACGTGTAGTTCAAATTTGAATTACTTGATGTAAATCGCTAGAAATTCAATAAATCAATGAAATATAGCAAAAACACTCTGAAATTCATGAAAATTTGGTAGTTGGAATCCCATGTGGTCTAATTTAGGTGAAAATTGTAAGGGCACAATTTATAATCTCATTTTTGGCACTTGCTTCACAAAAAGTCATCTTGGGCACTAGAAAAGGGAAAAAATATTTGTGGTATTGCCGGTTTATCATTTTCCTCCACAAGCTAGTGCACATAAAAGGCTCCCATGCAAAAGGTTTCAATTTTTGAGACTTTTTGCATTATCCATAATTTCTTTCAAATTGTTGTCAAAATTGCATGGATGACTAATGATATAAAGTGGTTTGGAATTTGACCTTTCTTTGTGGCTACTGCCTACATTCCTAAAGTGCAAGATAAAAATTATTTCCCATAATTTATAGGACCAAACTAGAGCACACTTGTAGTTCAAATTTGAATTAATTGATGTAAATCACTAGAAATTCAATAAATCAATGAAATATAGCAAAAACATTCTAAAATTCATGACAATTTGGCAGTTGGAATCCCATGTTATCTACTTTAGGAGAAAATTGAAATGGCACAATTTATAATCTTATTTCTCGCACTTGCTTCTCAAAAAAGTCATCTTAGGCATTAGAAAAAGGAAAAATAAGTTTTTATTTGTGCTATTGCCAGTTTATCATTTTTTCCACAACCTAGTGCACATAAAAGGCTCCCATGCAAAAGGATTTCAATTTTTTGAGGCTTTTGCATTTTCTATATTTTCTTTCATATTGTTGTCAAAAATGCATGGATGACTAATCATATAAAGTTGTTTGGAATTTGGCATTTCTTTGTGGCTACTGCCTACATTCCTAATGTGCAAGCGAAAAATGATATTCCAGAATTTATATGTGTTGGGGAATGCGGTAATTTCAAAAAAAAAAATCCTACGCACATGCAAGATCTATCATGGTGATGCATAGCAACGAGAGGGGAAGAGTGTTTGTCCACATACCCTCGTAGACCATAAGCGGAAGCGTTATGACAACGCGGTTGATGTAGTCGAACGTCTTCATGATCCGACCGATCCTAGCACCGAAGGTACGGCACCTCTGCGATCTGCAGACGTTCAGCTCGGTGACGTCCCATGAACTCTAGAGCCAGCTGAGTGTCGAGGGAGAGTTTTGTCAGCACGACGGCGTGATGACAGTGATCATGAAGCTACCAGAACAGGGCTTCGACTATGCACCGCTACGATATGACCGAGGTGGATTATGGTGGAGGGGGGCAGCGCACACGGTTAAGACAATGATCAACTTGTGTGTCTATGGGGTGCCCCCTCCCCCGTATATAAAGGAGTGGAGGAGAGGGGAGGGTCGGCCCTCTACGGTGTGCCCTAGGGGAGTCCTACTCCCACCGGGAGTAGGATCCCCCCCTTCCAAGTAGCAGTAGAAGAGGAAGGAAGGAGGAGAGAGGGGGGAAGGAAAGGGGGCCGGCCCCCCCTCCCAATACAGATTGGGCTTGGGGGGCGCGCCCCTCCTAGGCCGCCTCCTCCTCTCTCCCACTAAGGCCCAATAAGGCCCATGCACTCCCCGGGAGGTTCCAGTAACCTCCCGGTACTCCGGTAAATGCCCGAACTCACCCGGAACCATTCCGATGTCCAAACTGTAACGCCCCGAGACCGTTGTGCCAAGTGTCCTCCGCTTATTTGCTGTTGTTGGCTTGTCATTTGTTAGTGTGTTGCATCTTATCATGTCATCATGTGCATTGCATCATCATGGTTTCAAAACTTGCATTCGTCCGGGTTCTCCGAGTTCTCTCTGTTGTCCGTTCTGAGCCCAGCCACACTTGCACGCGCCTGTGACATGTCCAAAATATTATTTTATAAGTGGCCGGAAACTGTTCTCGGAATGGTATGAGAGTTGACGTGTGGTCTTAGTATAGTGTAGATAGACCGCTTGTCAAGTTTCATCGCATTCGGAGTTCGTCTGATAGCCTAATCGTTAAACTATAGCGGCAATATAGTCGGTCTAACGTCGGACGTTTTCGGTCTCCGGAAACCCTGTCGGGCCTCTCTCTCTTCTCTTCTCTCAGATCGAGACCGTCTACACAGCTCACTACCTACCACCAGGCCCAATCTAACCTCTCTCATCAGCCCGCAACCCCCCTCGCGCGCGTCCGAAAGTTGTCCCGAACCCGAGCCGGACTATCGCCACCGTTGTGCCCGGATCATCCCAAACATCTACAAAACATCACCGTTTTCTTATTTGGACTCCCTAACTATTTTATTCGTGACCGTCCGATTGCGATCGTAGGGACGTGATAGTCTCTAATCTAAATCACTTTGCAATATTAATAGTGGGCAACCCTAAAACCTAGGGATCTGTCCCATCCTCCCAGCCGCCGCCGCCAGTCCTCTTCCACATCGGGATCCCTCCTGATCCTTCTCCACCCAACCAGATCATGGCCGAGCCACCAATCAGTCGGCGCTCCCAAGCCCAAGCTCCTGAGCACCTCGTGCTCGTCCTCCTCGCCCGAGCCTCCTTCCAGGGCAGAAAAGGATCGAACCAGCACAGCCGCGCTTGAGCGCTCCCGAGGCTGAGCTCCTCCAATGCCGCGCCGCCCCGGCGAACCTGCCAGCCGGCGACCCCGTCCTCAGGCCGGCCCCGTCGCTCCTCTTCCTCGCCTGTCTCTCTCTCCCTGACCCTCTCTCTGCCCTTGGACAGGCACCGCTGCCAGAGTGCCATACCTCGCCGCCCTATCGCCCCTTCCCCGCCGTCTGCCGGCGTCCTGCTTCTCTGGAGCCGCTTCCGCGCCATCCTTCGTCGCGCCGACCAGCAGCAGGGAACCAGGCCAGCCCCGCACTGCCCATCTCTCCTTCCTCCTCCCCGCCGCTCTCTCATTTCTCTAATCCTCTGTCAATTTGTTCCTCACCTACCACCATGGAGGCCAAGCTCCAAGTTCCTGTTCGCCCGCATCCGGCCATGCATCCGGCGAGGACCGGCCAACCCACGAACCAGCAAGCCGCCAGGGGCACCCGAAGCATGGACCCCGATGCCGACACCGCCAAGCTCCTCTGCCACCAAAACGGGCTCCCCATGTTCGGATCTGACTCCCCCGCACCTCGATCCGCCTATTCCCGCCGTTTTCCGTCGACCCCGTCGCCGGAACTCCTGCCGTCGTCCTCTGCATCGCCATGGGTGTGCTGCTGCTTTTGTCTTCAGTACGAGCAGAGTGCAGCCCGCTCGCCCACTTTGACCGTATTGCCAGGCCTGGGCCTTTTCCCTGCACAGCCCAGCAGAGCGAAGGTCGCGCCAGGCCTCTCCTTCAACCGGGCCGAGCCCATGGTAAAGGCCACCCCGCCGAAGCCCTCTGTTTTTTTCCTGTTGTTGGGCCAACAGATTCGGCCCGAGGTGTCTTTTTCCCCCGCTACGAATTTGTCTAATTTCCAGAGTTTGTCTGTTTTGCAGAAAAACCCTCAGCATTCATGCATTTAATAGCTCACCAACCATGCATCAAATGTAAAAACTTAATATATGAAACTTGCTTAGATTTTTATCTACTTTCATAATCTGCCATTTTCATCTATGTTTAAAATGTTTAAATTGCTATTTGTGTAGATTTGCTCCTATGCCATGCTAAAAGGATTTATTTCATAACTAAATAACCGTAGCTCCGAATTAAATAATTTTTGTATGTAAATGGGGTAGAATTTTGCCTAGTTTAACATGGTGACATTGCTTTGCATGTTAAACAACTATAAAATATGGTTTAGGGAAGAACATGACCTAACCTAATATATGCACATGAGGAGTTTGCGAAATTGTTGTTCGTTGCTTCCGGCCTCATTTAAACTTGCCTAGATTAGATAGTTTCATCATGTTTCACCTCTTGCCATGCTAACAACATTTAATCTTGTTGGGTACATAAACGAGAGAGAACTAAATAAGTCATGTGGTGTTTTCTTCAATATGCAACTCCGTTGCATAATGAGCTCCACTTAATTTGTAGGATTGTTTGTGCACTTTGCCATGCCATGCTTCTTTAAACCGGACATGCATCATACTTGATTGTGCATCATGCCATGTTTATGTGGTGGATGTTTTACTATGTTGTCTGCTTCTTTCTGGTGTTTGCTTCTTCGGGTTGGTTCCGATAATGTCGCGTTTGTGAGGATCCGTTCGACTATGCCCGTTTGTCTTCTTCATGGACTCGTTCTTCTTCCTTGCGGGATTTCAGGCAAGATGATCATACCCTCAAAATCACTTCTATCTTTGCTTGCTAGTTGCTCGCTCTTTTGCTATGCCTATGCTACGATACCTACCACTTGTTTATCATGCCTCCCATATTGTTGAACCAAGCCTCTAACCCACCTTGTCCTAGCAAACCATTGTTTGGCTATGTTACCGCTTTGCTCAGCCCCTCTTATAGCGTTGTTAGTTGCAGGTGAAGATTGGAGCTTGTTCCATGTTTGGAACATGGATATTTTGTTGGGATATCACAATATCTCTTATTTAATTAATGCATCTATATACTTGGTAAAGGGTGGAAGGCTCGGCCTTATGCCTGGTGATTTGTTCCACTCTTGCCGCCCTAGTTTCCGTCATATCGGTGTTATGTTCCCGGATTTTGCGTTCCTTACGCGGTTGGGTAATAATGGGAACCCCTTGACAGTTCGCCTTGAATAAAACTCTTCCAGCAATGCCCAACATTGGTTTTACCATTTGCCTCCTAGCCTTTTCTTTCCCTTGGGTTCTGCAGACTCAAGGGTCGTCTTATTTTAACCCCCCCGGGCCAGTGATCCTCTGAGTGTTGGTCCAAACTAGAGTCCTGTGCAATGCCCCCTCGGGGAAACTCGAGGTTTGGTTTTAGTTGTATGGAGAGCTCATCTGAGTGTGCCCTGAGAACGAGATATGTGCAGCTCCTATCAGGATTTGTCGGCACATTCGGGCGGTGTTGCTGGATTTGTTTTACCATTGTTGAAATGTCTTGTAACCGGGATTCCGAGTCTGATCGGGTCTTCCCGCTAGAAGGAATATCCTTCGTTGACCGTGAGAGCTTGTGATGGGCTAAGTTGGGACACCCCTGCAGGGATTTGAACTTTCGAAAGCCGTGCCCGCGGTTATGGGCAGATGGGAATTTTTTAATGTCCAGTTGTAGAAAACCTGAAGTTGACCTTAATTAAAATATATCAACCGCATGTGTTATCGTGATGGTCTCTTTCCGGTGGAGTCCGGGAAGTGAACACGGTGTTGGAGTTATGTTTGACGTAGGTTGTTCTAGGATCACTTCTTGATCATAGTTTTATCGATCATGCCTTGCCTTCTCTTCTCGCTCTCATTTGCGTATGTTAGCCACCATATATGCTAGTCGCGTGCTGCAGCTCCACCTCATACCTTTACCTTACCCATAAGCTTAAATAGTCTTGATCGCGAGGGTGCGAGATTGCTGAGTCCCCATGGCTCACAGATACTTCCAAAACCAGCTTGCAGGTGTTGATGAGACCGTGCAGATGACGCAACCAAGCTCAAGGAGGAGCTCGATGAAGATCTTGTCCTTTGTGTTGTTTCGTTCTAGTTGATCTGTAGTGGAGCCCAGTTGGGGTCGATTGGGGACCTTGTGCATTTGGGGTTCTTCTTTTATTTTGGTTCCGTAGTCGGACCTTGATTGTATCTGGTTGATGTAATGCTTTATTCATGTATTGTGTGAAGTGGCGATTGTAAGCCAACTATGTATCTTTTCCCCTATTGTATTACATGGGTTGTGTGAAGATTACCTCACTTGCGACATTGCTTTCAATGCGGTTATGCCTCTAAGTCGTGCTTCGACACGTGGGAGATATAGCCGCATCGAGGGCATTACACAAACATAGTCATCCAATATATCGATCTTTATGCCTCGACCATTTCGAGACTCCTCATCATGTCCGTGATCATATCCAGGACTCCGAACTACCTTCGGTACATCAAAACACATAAACTCATAATACCGATCATCATCGAACGTTAAGTGTGAGGACCCTATGGGTTTAAGAACTATGTAGACATGACCGAGACTCATCTCCGGTCAACAACCAATAGCAGAACCTAGATGCTCATATTGGTTCCTACATATTCTACGAAGATCTTTATTGGTCAAACCGCATAACAACATACGTTGTTCCCTTTGTCATCGGTATGTTACTTGCCCGAGATTCGATCATCAGTATCATCATACCTAGTTCAATCTTGTTACCGGCAAGCCTCTTTACTCGTTCCGAAATGCTACATCCCGCAACTAACTCATTAGTTACATTGCTTGCAAGGCTTATAGTGATGTACATTACCGAGAGGGCCCAGAGATACCTCTCAGATACTCGGAGTGACAAATCCTAATCTCGATCTATGCCAACTCAACAAACACCATCAGAGACACCTGTAGAGCATCTTTATAGTCACCCACTTATGTTGTGACATTTGACAGCACACTAAGTGTTCCTCCGGTATTCGGGAGTTGCATGATCTCATAGTCATAGGAACATGTATAAGTTATGGAGAAAGCAATAGCAGTAAACTGAACGACCAACGTGCTAAGCTAACGGATGGGTCAAGTCAACCACATCATTCTCTAGTGATGTGATCCCGTTTATCAAATTACAACTCTTTGTCTATGGATAGGAAACTTAACCATCTTTGATTAACGAGCTAGTCAAGTAGAGGCATACTAGTGACACTTTGTTTGTCTATGTATTCACACATGTACTAATTTTCTGGTTAATACAATTCTAGCATGAATAATAAAAGTTTATCATGATATAAGGAAATATAAATAACAACTTATTATTTCCTCTAGGGCATATTTCCTTTAGTCTCCCACTTGCACTAGAGTCAATAATCTAGATTACATTGTAATGATTCTAACACCCATGGAGTCTTGGAGCTGATCATGTTTTGCTCACGAGAGAGGCTTAGTCAATGGGTCTGCAACATTCAGATCCGTATGTATCTTGCAAATCTCTATGTCTCCCTCCTTGACTTGATCACGGATGAAATTTAAGTGTCTCTTGATGTGCTTGGTTCTCTTGTGAAATCTGGATTGCTTTGCCAAGGCAATTGCACCAGTATTGTCACAAAAGATTTTCATTGGATTCGATGCACTAGTTATATATGACACCTAGATCGGATATGAACTCCTTCATTTGCTGCTTCTGAAGCAGCTATGTACTCTGCTTCGCACGTAGATCCCGCCACGATGCTCTGCT
The DNA here is from genome assembly GCF_018294505.1 of Triticum aestivum. Lineage (NCBI taxonomy): Eukaryota > Viridiplantae > Streptophyta > Magnoliopsida > Poales > Poaceae > Triticum > Triticum aestivum. The sequence goes on from NC_057803.1 coordinate 47,473,275, forward strand.
TGGAACTGCACCAACTGACAGCTCCACCATTCAATAAAAATACGTATTCGGTTTGTGACTTAGAGTCATCCGGATCAGTGTCAAAGCTTGCATCGACGCAACTGTTTACGACGAGCTCTTTGTCACCTCCATAAACGAGAAACATATCCTTAGTCCTTTTCAGGTATTCCATGATGTTCTTGACCGATGTACAGTGATCCACTCATGGATTACTTTGGTACCTCCCTGCTAAACTAACAGCAAGGCACACATCAGGTCTGGTACACAACATTGCATACATGATAGAACCTATGGCTGAAGCATAGGGAAGGACTTTCATTTTCTCTCTATCTTCTGAAGTGGTCGGGCATTGAGTCTGACTCAACTTCACACCGTATAACACAGGTAAGAACCCTTTCTTTGCTTGATCCATTTTGAACTTATTCAAAACTTTATCAAGGTATGTGCTTTGTGAAAGTCCAATTAAGCGTCTTGATCTATCTCTATAGATCTGGATGCCCAATATATAAGCAGCTTCACCGAGGTATTTCATTGAAAAATTCTTATTCAAGTATCCTTTTATGCTATTCAGAAATTTAGTATCATTTCCGATCAACAATATATCATCCACATATAATATCAGAAATGCTATAGAGCTCCCACTCACTTTCTTGTAAATACAGACTTCTCCAAAAGTCTGTATAAAACCATATGCTTTGATCATACTATCAAAGCGTATATTCCAACTCCGAGAGGCTTGCACACTTTGTTAGCACCTTTTGGATCAACAAAACCTTCTGGTTGCATCATATACAACTCTTCTTTAAGATATCCATTAAGGAATGCAGTTTTGATACCCATTTGCCAAATTTCATAAGCATAAAATGCGGCAATTTCTAACATGATTCGGACGGACTTAAGCATCGCTACTGGTGAGAAGGTCTCATCGTAGTCAACTCCTTGAACTTGTCGAAAACCTTTTGGGACAAGTCGAGCTTTGTAGACAGTAACATTACCATCAGCGTCAGTCTTCTTCTTCAAGATCCATTTGTTCTCTATGGCCTGCCGATCATCGGGCAAGTCAACCAAAGTCCATACTTTGTTCTCATACATGGATCCCATCTCAGATTTCATGCCTCAAGCCATTTTGCAGAATCTGGGCTCATCATCGCTTCCTCATAGTTCGTAGGTTCGTCATGGTCAAGTAACATGACCTCTGGAACGGGATTACCGTACCACTCTGGTGCGGATCTCACTCTGGTTGACCTACGAGGTTTGGTAGTAACTTGATCAGAAGTTTCATGATCATCATCATTAGCTTCCTCACTTACTGGTGTAGGAATCACTGGAACTGATTTCAGTGATGAACTACTTTCCAATAAGGGAGTAGGTACAATTACCTCGTCAAGTTCTACTTTCCTCCCACTCACTTCTTTCGAGAGAAACTCCTTCTATAGAAAGGATCCATTCTTAGTGACGAATATCTCGCCTTCGGATCTGTGATAGAAGGTGTACCCAACGGTCTCCTTTGGGTATCCTATGAAGACACATTTCTCCGATTTGGGTTTGAGCTTATCAGGTTGAAGCTTTTTCACATAAGCATCGCAGCCCGAAAATTTAAGAAATGACAACTTGGGTTTCTTGCCAAACCACAGTTCATAAGGTGTCGTCTCAATGGATTTTGATGGTGCCCTATTTAACGTGAATGCAGCTGTCTCTAAAGCATAACCCCAAAACGATAGCAGTAAATCAGTGAGAGACATCATATATCGCACCATATCTAATAAAGTGCGGTTACGACGTTCGGACACACCATTACGTTGTGGTGCTCCAGGTGGCGTGAGTTGCGAAACTATTCCGCATTGTTTCAAATGAAGACCAAACTCATAACTCAAATATTCATCTCCACGATCAGATCGTAAAAACTAAATTTTCTTGTTACGATGATTTTCCACTTCACTTTGAAATTCTTTGAACTTCTCAAATGTTTCGGACTTATGTTTCATCAAGTAGATATACCCATATCTGCTCAAATCATCTGTGAAGGTAACAAAATAACGATACCCGCCGCGAGCATCAACACTCATCGGACCGCATACATCAGTGTGTATTATTTCCAAGCTTAGGCTCTTGCCACCCCTTATTCCATAGTCCATCGAATCTTTACCCAAAACTTGAAAACTTCACAACACAAAACTTAACAGAAAACTTGTAAGCTCCGTTAGCATAAGAAAATAAATCACCACTTACGTACTGTTGTGAACTCATTCTAAATTCATATTGGTGTAATATCTACTGTATTCCAACTTCTCTATGGTTCATACCTTCCGATACTACTCATAGATTCATCAAAATAAGCAAACAACACATAGCAAACAGAATCTGTCAAAACAGAACAGGCTGTAGTAATCTGTAGGTTCCGAATACTTCTGTAACTCCAAAAATCCTGAGAAATTATGAAGTCCTAGGAAATTTGTTTAGTTATCTACTGCAAGTGGAATTGCTATTTTATCGCTCTCTGGTAAAACATGGTAATTATTCTCGTGAGTGCATACTTTCTGTTTTTTACAGCAAGATCAAATAACAATCACCCAAGAAGGTCCTAAAGGCTTTACTTGGCACAAACACTAATTAAAACATAAAACCACATCTAAACAGAGGCTAGATGATTAATTTATTACTAAACAGGAACAAAAAGCAAGGAGCAAAAATAAAATTGGGTTGCCTCCCAACAAGCGCTATCGTTTTACGCCCCTAGCTAGGCATGATGATTTCAATGATGCTCACATACAAGATAAGAATTAAAACATAAAGAGAGCATCATGAATAATATGACTAATACATTTAAGCCTAACCCACTTTCTATGCATAGGGATTTTGTGAGCAAACAACTTGTGGGAACAAGGATCAACTTGCATAGGAAGGTAAAACAAGCATAACTCCAAAATTTTAAGCACATAGAGGGGAAACTTGATATTATTGCAATTCCTACAAGCATATGTTCCTCCCTCATAACAATTTTCAGTAGCATCATGAATGAATTCAACAATATAACCAGCACCTAAAGCATTCTTTTCATGATCTACAAGCATAGAAATTTTATTACTCTCCACACAAGCAAAATTCTTCTCATGAATAATAGTGGGAGCAAACTCAACAAAATAATTATCATGTGAGGCATAATCCAATTGAAAACTAAAATCATGATGACAAGTTTCATGGATATCATTATTCTTTATAGCATACAAGTCATCACAATAATCATCATAGATAGCAACTTTGTTCTCATAATCAATTGGAACCTCTTCTGAAATAGTGGATTCATCACAAAATAAAGTCATGACCTCTCCAAATCCACTTTCATCAATATAATCATCATAAATAGGAGGCATGCTTTCATCATAATAAATTTTCTCATCAAAACTTGGGGGACAAAAAAATATCATCTTCATCAAACATAGCTTCCCCAAGCTTGTGGCTTTGCATATCATTAGCATCATGGATATTCAAGGAATTCATACTAACAACATTGCAATCATGCTCATCATTCAAATATTTAGTGCCAAACATTCTAATGCATTCTTCTTCTAGCACTTGAGCAAAATTATCGGAATCCTTATTCTCTCGAAAGACATTAAAAAGATGAAGCATATGAGGCATCCTTAATTCCATATTTTTTGTAGTTTTCTTTTATAAACTAAACTAGTGATAAAACAAGAAACTAAAAGATTTGATTGCAAGATCTAAAGATATACCTTCAAGCACTCACCTCCCAGGCAATGGCGCCAGAAAAGAGCTTGATGTCTACTACACAACATTCTTCTTGTAGACGTTGTTGGGCCTCCAAGTGCATAGGTTTGTAGGACAGTAGCAAATTTCCTTCAAGTGGATGACCTAAGGTTTATCAATCCGTGGGAGGCATAGGATGAAGATGGTCTCTCTTAAACAACCCTGCAACCAAATAACAAAGAGTCTCTTGTGTCCCCAACACACCCAATACAATAGTAAATTGTATAGGTGCACTAGTTCGACGAAGAGATGGTGATACAAGTGCAATATGGATGGTAGATATAGGTTTTTGTAATCTGAAAATATAAAAACATCAAGGTAACTAATGATAAAAGTGAGCACAAATAGTATTGCAATGTGTTGAAACAAGGCCTAGGGTTCATACTTTCACTAGTGCAAGTTCTCTCAACAATAATAACATAATTGGATCAGATGACTATCCCTCAACATGCAACAAAGAGTCACTCCAAAGTCACTAATAGCGGAGAACAAATGAAGAGATTATGGTAGGGTACGAAACCACCTCAAAGTTATTCTTTCTGATCGATCTATTCAAGAGTCTGTAGTAAAATAACACGAAGCTATTCTTTCCATTCAATCTATCCTAGAGTTCGTACTAGAATAACACCTTAAGACACAAATCAACCAAAACCCTAATGTCACCTAGATACTCCAATGTCACCTCAAGTATCCGTGGGTATAATTATACGATATGCATCACACAATCTCAGATTCATATATTCAACCAACACAAAGAACTTCAAAGAGTGCCCCAAAGTTTCTACCGGAGATTCAAGACGAAAACGTGTGCCAACCCATATGCATAAGTTCACGAGGTCACGGAACTCGCAAGTTGATCACCAAAACATACATCAAGTGGATCACGTGATATCCCATTGTCACCATAGATAAGCACATGCAAGACATACATCAAGTGTTCTCAAATCCTTAAAGACTCAATCCAATAAGATAACTTCAAAGGGAAAACTCAATCCATTACAAGAGAGTAGAGGGGGAGAAACATCATAAGATCCAACTATAATAGCAAAGCTCATGATACATCAAGATCGTACCACCTCAAGAACACGAGAGAGAGAGAGAGAGATCAAACACATAGCTACTGGTACATACCCTTAGCCCCGAGGGAGAACTATTCCCTCCTCGTCATGGAGAGCACCAGGATGATGAAGATGTCCACCGGAGAGGGATTCCCCCCCTCCGGCAGGGTGCCGGAATGGGTCTAGATTGGTTTTCGGTGGCTACGGAGGCTTCTGGCGGCGGAACTCCCCATCTATTGTGTTCTTCGAAGTTTTTAGGGTATATGGATATATAGAGGCGAAAGAAGTCGGTCAGGGGAGCCACGAGGGGCCCACGAGGGTGGGGGCGTGCCCAGGGGGTAGGGCGTGCCTCCCTGCCTCGTGGCCACCTCGAAGCTTCCCTGACGTCTACTCCAAGTCTCCTCGATTGCTTCCGTTCCAAAAATAAGTTCTGTGAAGTTTCAGGTCAATTGGACTCCGTTTGATTTTCCTTGTCCGTGATACTCTAAAACAAGGAAAAAACAGAAACTGGCACTGGGCTCTAGGCTAATAGGTTAGTCCCAAAAATCATATAAAATAGCATATAAATGCATATAAAACATCCAAGGTTGATAATATAATAGCA